>NC_054065.1:0-64496 GCF_017639655.2 Falco naumanni | reverse complement strand
CAGGGTATTCTTACACCCCTGAGGGGTGGGGGTGGCGGGGGCTGCATGCTGTCTCCAGAGGAAAGACTGAGTGGCCAGCTGGCAAACCGTGCAAACAAGAAGTTTCATTCTTAAGTGCTTCCTATTAGATTCCTAAAGACAATGCCTGTGTCGGGCAAGAGAAAAAGAACAACATCCTAAAGCGTATTGCCTTTTGTGCCAGGACGGTGAAGGAACAGTTGATCTTTTCCAAACCTGAAGCTCAGAAAGCAGTTGAGCACATTCCCAAATGTTGGTAGTTACCTTTCTAAGTTTGATTTCAGCCTAAGCTGCTCTCTGTGCTCCAGGTATTACTGCTGTATTCCTCAGATTTATGGAGGACAGAGAATCTGATTACAATTGCAGATACTCAAATGTAAGCCTGACTACAGCATTGTCGCTGTCATCGATGTATTCGTACAGTCCAGTTCTGTATCAGCTGCATCAGCATGGTTTGAATGGTCATGTTTTCCAGCCTTCTTCAAGATAGACCTCTCCTCCACCATGAGTAGATATTATTGACTTGTGGTTTTGCCGTGTCTTTCTAATGTTAGTTCTTAATAAATAGGGTGTACTGGCGCGTTACAGCGTGTCTCAAACAAACAGGACGGCAGCATCCTAGTACCCATGAAGCATCTGCAAGCAAACCCCCTGAATTTATGCGGCTCTCCTGTAAGCTTTGGGCATATTAGTGCTTCCCAGCACTACCAAGAGTTTCTGGATGCCACAGCACTGTGCTGCTAAGCATGGCCTTGTTTGGGGGGTTAATTTAGATGGGGATGCTTAGTGCTGTCTTGTCAATATAGCCTCCATTTCTGGTTGGATGGCACCCTCTCCTGGTGTTGGCATGCTGCCCTAAAATGAGAGGCTAGGTGCCACTAGCATCAAAGATCCAAGAAATACCTGCACGTGGGGATAAGGGATGAATGCCGCTGCTCTGCTAAAGTTGCAAATGTATCGGGCAGGTCAGCTTTCTATTCCTTCAGCTGGAAACCTTGTGGAAACAACTGGTAGAGTCGTTAGTGTTTGGGAATGGTGAATGCATGCTGTCACGGTGGAGAGGCCTTCAGGAATGCGTTTAGTCACCTTGTAGTATCTTCCTCAAGGCAAGTGGATGGAAGAAACCGTGGTGTGGGAATCTAAAGCTTTTTCCTCGCGCTTCCTCATGTTCAGGAGGTACGTGGCTGTACTTGCGAGCCTGGTGGTGGTGTAGCAGTGGCAGGAAGTATGAGCCTTTCTATTTGTGCAGGACCTGCACAGCAGCCTTTGGGTTGCCCCTGCTCGTGGGACGCTTTGGATGATGTATGAATTGTTTGTTAACTAGATCGGCGGTTGCATGTTTGATTCATGAGTAGCATGCAGGTACAGACCAATGAGTATGTGGAATCTCGGCAAGGGCTTGTGTGTCATAAGCATTTCCTAAAATATTGTAGCATGTTCAAGATGATCTTAAAGCAAGTTCTGGTAATCAAGAGTTTTTTTCATATTTTTTTAACACAGGCCTCCTCGATCACAGAAAATCCTTGGAACTGCTTCCAGGTGATGTTTCTACTGCTATTTGTAGTCACTTTAGGCTAAGTATGGTAGGTACCTGAACACAGTGCTTGGGCTTCCACCAAGAAACACTTTTCTACAGACAACTGTTCTTGTTTTGTCAGGGGAGTGTAGAAACCAAAGTGCTCTATCTGGTAACTATTTGTAATAGTGGGGCTATACAGATTGCCTGAAGGTGCCTTCGTATTTGGATGGCTGACTATTCAAGAACAGAAAAATGTAGCACAGTCTTCACAGTTTTGGTACTTAGAGGGCAGAAAGAAAATATGTGAGGACTTCTTCTTGCACTGCTGTATTCTGTATCTTAGAGTAATTGGGGACAAAGAAGGAATGGGATTTTGGGCTTTATTTCAGTTGCACTGAATGTACCAGGAGAGCACGCTTTATGTATAGAAATAAATTTCCGTATTCATAAGACTACCAGAACACAATGTTTTGATGTTCAGGTTTTATAAACTGTTTTCACTGCTTTATGTTGGTTTCAAGTGCTTTATTTTAAGTTCTGATCATCTTTCTTTCTTCTTCTAGAAGTCAAACTCAGCCAGCGAGTAGAACATCAAAAGAGGTATGTAAAAACACAAGCTGAAACTTTTTTCTACATGCTGCACCTAAGTCTAAGAAATGTAGCCTTGTACTAATTCTTTTTATATATATAAAAATACATAAAATATATATGGTTTATATATAATATTTATAATATATATATAAAACATATTTTCCAGTGAAACACAGTGTATGCTGTAAATCCAATGTATTTGATTCAGCATAGTGAAAACCGAGCAATGCCAACATTTGCGCGGTTCTAATGTGAATAATGGTATTTGTGCCTAGTAAGGCATTGCATTTCGTACTGAATAGGCTAGACTATTTCTTGTACGACTGTGTGTTGTACCGATAATGTATGCTCATTTGTAGAGCTTGTAGGTTCAAGGTTTGCACCACTGAACTTGGTACACCACCACTTTGAATTTACATTTGGAAAAGGGGCAGCCTTTTTCTTCCGGTCAGAAAACACTGTTGTTCTGCTGCTAAGACATGAATAAGTAACTCGAGGAGATACTTGAGTGGTAATGGCCTAGATCTCCATTTGGCCCTTGGGGGGAATGCTACGTGCAATGATGCATTTCAAAATAGCCCTCATAGTACAAACATTACTTTGTGGTGGTGTTTGGTTTTCATCTGTAAGTATAACTGCTTGCTCTTCACTAGAATGGAGTGAGGCATTACACGAGCTCTAGGTCACTGGATCTGATCACTTTGTAAGCTCTTAGGATAACTTAATCTAGAAATTCGTGAACTTGGGGTCTAATTAAAGTAAACGAAAGACAGGGCAAAAACTATACTGCATATCACACCTGTGTGCATTTAGTAAATGATGAGCTATTAACTGATTAATTTATAAACTGCACTGACAATGTTTCCTGTAGTGACACTTCCTTCTCAAATAAATGGAAATATTTTTTTTAGATCCTTTTGAGCTGAAAAATGGACAGCTTCCTTGACCCTCCGTCTTTTAAGCAGTTGTGAGCATTTGACAAGGGTCCCCCTCTGATGTATTCTGAGCAATCGGTTGATCTCAGGAGGGGTTGGTTGCTTTAGTTTCTTCTCATTAACAACGTAGGCATACTTAAGCTGTTTAAGGTTTGGACTTTGTTTTGAACAAGTACAAATTCCACTGGCTTGGAGATGGCTCTTCCAGTGACACTCAGAGGATATAGCGCAGGCTTTCATACAGCAGTAGGGGTGAACTATTGCTCTGTTTTGATTTTAGAACTTGAATATGTGTTTAATTTTTCTGAATAGGTTGGCGACCCTTCTGCACCTCTTTCTCTGGCCCAGCTTATTAAGGTATGCTTAGATGTACTTGCTTGTGGAATAGTGTTTGTAAACCTTACAGTGTGCTCTCCAGCTGGATAACTGCTGTAATATGAGCAAAACATTAATTGTTAATAATTCAGAGTGTTTCTCCTAACTTTAAAATGTTACTTTGATACTATCCTGTAGAGAGTAGTTCCCAGCTTGGAAGAGGGGAAGGGGAGCACCTTACTGGCCTCAGTGTAATGCTGCAGTGTTACCCATCTGCAAGACACAAAGAAGCAGCACTTCAGAAGCTGTTTACCATTTTTCATACGTCCCGGTCATTGTTCATTGGAAAGTAACACAATTTTTACAGCAGGATTTAATTGGCTGTAAGTTATGGACATTGCTGGGGCCTTTGCAACAGCCAGAACAGACGTGTTTCTGAAACATGGACAATTGCATGGCTGTTTTTGAATTTCTAGTCATTACAGTTACAGGTCCATTCTTTGAATGGTGCGGGAATGCCTGAATTGTGGCATACAGACAGAGGACGACGCAACCTAATTTGTTTACGTGCAGACTGTGCAAACTGTGCAAGTGCACCTAATTGTTGATAGGACTGTGCCAGTGTTTATGCGAGGCACATCAGCAGACGTGACCGCCTGAAAGCATGTTTTGTAATGGAACTGCTGGTATTTTGTGCTCAGCAACGTGTAACGTTGTCTGGGGAAACGCTAGTGATTGCACTTGGTGAAGAGGCGTAGTGCTAGCCACAGAAGTGATTAAAAACATAGTCTTTAAAGTTACAAAGACTAGAGAAGGCAGGGCCTAACGCAGAGGAGCTAGTTCTTTCCTCTGAAAATGAAGGCCAGAGCTCATTTCCACGAGAAAGAAATCTCTTCCCTCTGGGAACGTCTTCCCTCGCTCACTGCAGAAATTTAATTGTGTTAATTAACATTTTGCGGCAGGGTGGTGGTGGTGGTGGTGGTGTGTGCAGAATTAGTTTGGGAAGCAGCCACCAAAAGACATTGGCCTCCCTCAGGGCTGTCCCTTGGTTCTGTAAAGGCATGTGAAATTTACTCTAAAATGTGGAAAACTGTCCAAGCTTTTGAGAAATTCAAAGATTTCAGAAATACGGAGATAGGTAACAAAGCAGCTCCGAACTGTTACCCTAACCTCTTTAGTGCAGGCTGGCACAGGAGGCAATGTGTAGTAAGAACTTTTCTGCTTTGCTATGACTATGTTTTGAATGCCATAGTTGAATGTCGGCCTGTTCCTAGGAATGTGTTGTGGGTTTTGGGTGTGTTTTGTAAACCATTTGGGTTCAGACAAATCAGTCAAGTGTCTATAAAAGTTCTCTGCAAATGTTACTGGAAATGATTTCATAGATGGCGATCTGGATTATGTTCCTGCGTATATGGAACAGCTATTTAATAACATGTGGAAACTAGTTGGTTGCTTTTGTGAGTGAATGCATGTAAAAAGGAAAACATGAGCAGTTGGTCTGTAGGATAGGTGCTTGAAGTTCCAAATAATTTACAGTCACCCCCTTTGACCCTGCTTGTATCTGGACTAGTGTGTAATAGAAACATTTGAAGAAGTACTGTGTAAAAAAAACCCATCTGGCTTCCATAGTTCGAAGATCTAGTTCTGCGTAAGGTTTATATTACAATTTGCGTGTTAAAAGGACAGTGCCAACTGGAAAAAAATTGTAGTTCAGTCACTTCCTATGAAGAAGCGAGTGGCGGCGGGGGAGGGGGCGGAACCGTGCGGTTTGGACTGCCTACAGCACATGATGGTCAGATGTCTGCTGAAAAGAATCTTTTGTCTTGCTGAGGGATTATAGAAAGCTTGATTCCTTTTAATGCTTCTGGGTCTGAAGCTGAATTTCAGCAAGCAAAACCAACGACTCTGAAGTTGTGTGTCCTTTTGACGCTGCAGAATGTAAATACTGCTACTTGCACACATCTTTCTCGGTTAAATGTACCGTGGCTAGCTTCTTCAACTAGTCTGGAGCTTAAAGACCAGCTTCAAAATGCTGGCTGGTGGGCTTTTTTCTACACATAGCTTCAGTCCGCTTGGACAAAACTTGGATTGGCTTCACAAGTCTTTATGTAAGGTACAAAGAGAGCCTATTTGTAGCCTAATGTGTGTGTCAAATAACCATTACCTGTTAAACAGACTGCCAACCTGGCTGAAGCCAATGCTTCCGAAGAGGATAAGATAAAGGCGATGATGATACAGTCCTGCCATGAATACGATCCATCCAAGTAAGTATCAAATGTGGTCTTCAAAGGTTATGGAAAAAGTGTGGAGATGTTTCTTTTAAGAAGAGAGACACATGCATACCTTTTCCTTTTTTTCCCCAAACCTTCTAGTTACTTGAGGGAACCCTTGGATCTGCCTCCACCATCATCCAGTTGCTTTTGCTGTGGAAAACCTGGCCACTATGCCAAGAACTGCCCGGTAAATAGGTTAAGATTGGGGCAGGCTACTGGTGTTACCGAGCTTTTAGGGTTTTTTACCTTGGCATTTATGTGACAAAGACATGAACACTCCCAGTAAGAATTGTTTCTCTCGGGGCGAAATGTTACATGGCAATGTTGCAAAGCCCTTCCAAATTCAAGGGAAACCTGGAATCCTAAATGTGAAACTTTTTTTTCTCTAGGTCACAGACATTAAAGATGTCCATAGATCTTTCTCAGTGAACTTTCATACATATTTGTATCTATTTCAATAGTACTGGAAATTTTCCTGGTTCTAACTCTTTCTAATGACAGTTCAAAGTTGTTGGTATTTCCTCTAAAAAAAAGAGGTTTCTGTTGACCCCGTCTATTGAGTATCTGACAGTTTTAACTACAGAAGCCTCTGGCTGAATATTCATGCCGTTTAACATCAGTCCCTGAATGTACGTGCAGGAGGGATGAATTCAGCCTTCCTATATAGAAGTGAATGTAAGTTTCCATGGGGGCTGATTCGGAGCCCTGAATTAAGCTCTCACACGTTGCCCAAGGGCTTTGGAGGGGGAACAGGTTTGTGTTTCTGCTCTGAGCGGACGGTGAGCAAAGGGCTATTTCACCCTGAAGGGTCCTGAAGTTAAGCCAAAGAATGACGACTGGGTTCAAAACTCTGCTCAAACCTGTGGTACGTCCTGGCTATGTTCGTTGGGGAAAGCAGGAGTATGAGTCGAGCAGCCATTATGTTAGGTAAAAGGAGGGGATTAAAGGCTTTCGCTGCTTAAAATTATCTCTGAAACGTCATTTTAAGTGTGCGTCTGAAGAGGAGAGATGTCTGCATTTCTGTTCTCAACAGGACAAAAATGTGGAGCCTGTTCGCAGAATTAAAAGGAGCACCGGAATTCCAAGGAGTTTCCTGATGGAGGTGAAGGATCCCAACACAAAAGGTGCCATGCTGACAAAGGCTGGGAAATACGCGATACCAACTATTAATGCGTAAGTATGGAATTAATCGGACCGACCAAAATGCGAATGAGAGCAACCATGCGTAAATGTCTGAGTGGCAATGCAGCCGAGGTGGCCAGCCTCTAATTACGAGGGAGGAAGCACTACCGTCATATCTTAACCTTAAAATCTGCAATACTTTCCCATATTGAAATAGAGTAGTCCTGCTGTTCATGCCCCGGGAAGCTGGCTGACCTTGGGGTATGCTAAGAACCTGTATTTCTGCAAGGCATTTCAGTAGAGTTTCCAGCTGGCATCATTCTCTCTGAATGCTCGTTTTGCTTCTGGTTTGCGTTTCAAAGGCTTCTTGCAAAATTTAAGAAATAGCCCTTGGACTGAGATTTCCTCCCCCTCCAACTTTTAGTGAAGTTTTCCTGTAGCTGTAAACTAAGAAATTCCTACTGTGTGCTCTCAAGAGTGGCTGTTGGAAAGTGCACTCGGTAGCACTTCCCTTTTTCTGTCATGGGTCTCCTCTTGTAGAAGCTGTAGCACAGACTTCTTTCATTTACAAAATGAAATTACTTGGGGGACGAACTTTACCCTAATCCAGCAATTTACATTTACCCTCTGGCAAAGGAGCGGGTGGATTCCTTTCCCCTGCTCTCTAGCTGTCAAGCAATTATTTTTCTAGTCTGAGCTAATTTCGTAGTTGATCCAACGGATGAGAGAGTTCTGCAGAAGGAAAAATGTTCCCCCCTCCTTCTTCTTCTGATAGTGTGGCTCTAGAGAAGTCATTTAGCATAAATGCCTACCTTGTAGAAAGCCAATGTGGAGTGAGAAGACTTCCATCTATTATCTTCCTTTGATAAAATCCAAAGCTTGGAAAATTTTTCCTTTCCCATCTTTCACTTTTTTCTTTTTCCTTCCCCACCTGCCCTCCAGGGAAGCTTATGCTAGAGAGAAAAAGGAAAAGCCACCCTTTTTACCAGAGGAGCCCTCCTCCTCCTCCGCAGACAGGCCTGTTCCAAACGAGTTGTTATGTCCCATTTGTAAAGATCCAGCGACGGATGCAGCGCTTATTCCCTGCTGTGGAGCAAGTTACTGTGACGAATGTAAGTGAGTAATGTCATGTAAGGAGTAAACTCCCCTCCCGTGTTTTTTAATCCAAAACACCACATCGGATCTTCTGAAAGCAGGAATAGGAGATCACCTGTGCTACGCGGTCTGTTTCATACTTCAGTACGCCCGGAGTAGGAAAGGCCTCTTCTCCGTAACGGGGGAAAAAAAAAAAAAAAAAAAAAAAGGCGCCACAGAGCTTTTTTCCCTTTCTGTGTATCTAGTCAAATCTTCTTCACATGCGGAAGGTCGAGTACGAGAAGAGTGCATAATTGTGCAGGTGATTACAGTATTAGATGTGGAATGCACGTAGTTTGTCCACAGCTCTTTCTCTCATACACAACTATAGAGCCAGCTCTGGTGACTGACTCTGGTCCGCCACAAACAGGCAGTCGGGCATTTAATCTACATTCTTTGCCACAGGAGTTGGTTAAACCTTCAAAACTCGAACCGACTCACGGCTTTTTGAGATGTGCTTTGTTCATTAGCCTTGATGTTAGTGGCTTCTTGCAGTACTCGGTAGTGGAAAAAAGACTACTCCAAACATCAGGACACAGCCCACTCTATGTCTTCAGCTGTTACAACGGGGGAATGTCAAAACTGTATAGCGATTTGCTGCGTACTGGGCATTTTTTACACTACTGACCATTTATAGCTTCGTGCTCTCCATTCAAGACCATATCCACCCATTAATCGTCTGTGTGTTCTTATAATTGATGAGAACCCCAAAGATTTCCCTACTTTGGCTGAAACCTATTTTGACGCTTCTAATTACACACAGGTATTAGAACAGCTTTACTGGAATCGGAGGAACATACTTGCCCGGCGTGTCATCAGACAGGTGTTTCTCCTGACGCTTTAGTTGCCAACAACTTCCTGCGCCAGGTAACGTGGTGACTTTCTCATCAACTGTTTGTAAGGAAAGTCTGTTTGTAAAAAGCTGAAAGGGAGGAAATTGTTGACATCTCCTTAAAGAAGGATAAACTGAATAAGGCTGCATGTACTTTTCAAATGCATTGTCTGTTGTTACAGAAGCTGACAACTCTTTAGAGATAATCAGGCAAACTCAGGTCAAACTTTTGTCTAAACATGCTTGCCTGCCTCTCAGATTCACTGTTAACACCGAAGTCCTTTAACTACAGATACTCTGAGCTACCAGACCTTAATAGCAGTGTTTCCTGTGATGTGTTCCTATCTCTGTGTGCTGCTTTACTCTAGGCTTGATAGCATGTACAGGATTATACAAGTCATTTTACCCTGTGGAGGCTTTTCTTCATCTATTGTCATCATAATCTGACACTTTGATCTTTTTGTCAATGTTCTTCTGCCTCTAGGCTGTGAACAACTTCCACAGTGGAACCGGCTACACAACAGGGCTCCATAAGGAGACTCAGCAGCAGCAGCGACAGCCGCCGTCACCGCCTGCACGACCACTTGTGACTGTGACACCTGCTGCTCAGGTGACTGCCACCAAACTTTCTAAATCTTCCTCTCTGTCAGTCAGCGGTCTGTTAAGTTTTATTTCAACATATGCTTTTGAAATACAGTATTTATTAGAGCTTATTTTCCAACTGTTTGCATTTATTCACAAGGGCTTTCCGGTCCCTGTAGCAAGACAACCGGCAGTACCATGTCTTCTGGGCCCCCAAGAGCAAAAAATACCCACACCTGGTGAGTGACCGTAGCTTTAGAATTTCTTCTAAAAAAATTATCTTCAGATGAACTGAATGGGATTTATTTCTTTTTCCTCTCCCCACTCCAAAAGGTCATCCGATGAGAGCCAGTGCAGTTCGCTCAGCAGGTGGCAGACCAGGCTGGGGACTGTAAGTATTTCACAGAAATTCAGTCTATGACGACTTGTAACCTGTGAAACCAGGCTGTAACACCTACATTACTTCTACAGTAGCTGATTTATAATGAAATGCCTATGCACAGGTAGCTGTGGAGAATACAAGTGGCAATTCATTTTTAAGTGGCTCAGCTTGAGTTGGCTCTAACAAAGGGGATCTGTGCTTGCAGTAAAACGATTACAAATCAAACTCCAGTATGTGACCCAAAAGTAGACTCTGAAAAACAAACGCTTTTGGAGGAAACCGTAAGTATATATCAAAATTAAACTTAATGACAGGACTGAGGTGCAAAGCCACCCTTTCGAATTACTGGCTGGATAGGGCTGAAGAAATTGATTTCCCAATTGAAGTCAGCCTCCAACATTTGATTTTTAATGACTTAGTGATGGAGCAAATTGTTGGAAGAGTCAGTGCTGGTTTTTTGTGACCATTTTGAATTTCTTTAGTCTAGTCATCTCAAATAGCCAAGCTGCTTTCTCTCTGTTGGAGAGAGAGGAATCTGTTTTTGCTGTTATTGCCATATCAGTTAGTTCTTCCTTTTGGTATGTATTTGTTATGGATAGATTATAAGTGTGCGTCGTGTTTATAAAATCTTAAAGATAAATCTAAAGAAAACACAGCATCCGTCCCAGAGATACCTAAAATTCTCAGGTTCAGTAAGCAAGGAAAGAACAGTTCAGGGACAAGACCAGGCCAAACAGATCATCACGAGGCAACAACCTAGGAAGCTTATGGGGAAGAATTGAAAGGAAGTTTGAGAGAAGCTTGGTTAATATCTGTGCAGTACTTTGAAGCTCGGAAGTGTGAAGTAGGAAGTGTATGGAGGAGTGGCAGAGGAGCCGTGGGCACCTGGCACCTGGGAGATGGGAGTCTCCTTTAAGCATGGGCAGCCTCTGCCCACAGTCACAAAGCTGAATGGAGGGGGAGAAGCCTGAGCAACTGCTTGGGGTGAGGATGTGGAAGGCAAGTGGGAGGGTCCAGAAATGAGGGTAGGCTCAAATGGACAGGAAGCTGCCAGAAAAATGCTCAGGTTGAGAACAAGAAGGGCTCGCCACCGTGCTCCCGCTTCATTCACATTCCTCTTTAAAATCAGGGCAGAGTGTGACAGTGACACGCGGGTTTGGGTTTCTCTGGAAGTTCAAATGGAGGACATCCACGTAGCACACGTACCCAGAGGACTCAGGCCCCGACACTGCCATCATCAACAGCAGCCTTTGTACCTGTGCCTCCACCTCCCTTGCATCCTCCCCCACCCCAGGCGCTTCCTTTCCCGCTGGCGGTACCACCACCACCACTACCTCCTCAGTTTCCACCTGGTCAGCCCCCATCTGCTGGGTATACCCCCGCCCCGCTCCAGAATATCCCCCAGCTCCTGCAAACATGTCCTCAGCCAACAGCACGGCCAGCGACTCATTCAAATACCCTCCCAGCGACACCAGCACTTTCTTTATAGGATCACAGGGTCATTTAGGTTTAGTTGGAAAAGACCTTTAAGATCGTTGAGTCCAGCAGTTAACCTAAACCTACACAGTCCGCCATTACAGCAGGTCCCTAAGCGCCACCTCTACATTTCTTTTAATACACCCAGGGATGGTGACCCAACCGCTTCCTTGGGCAGCCTGTTCCAACGCTTGACAAACCTTTTGGTGAAGGAATTTTCCCGAATATCCCATCTCAAGCTCCTGTGGCGCAACTTGAGGCCACTTCCTTTCCTCCTATCAATTGTTACCTGGGAAAAAAAGAGACCGACCCCCACCTCACTACAGCTGCCTCTCAGGTAGTTGCAGGGAGCAGTGAGGTCTCCCCTCAGCCTCCTTTTCCCCAGGTTAACCAACCCCAGTTCCCGCAGCTGCTCCTCACAGGACTTGTGCTCCAGAGCCTTCAGCAGCTTTGTTGCTCTTCTCTGGACACGCTGCAGCACCTCGGTGTCTTTCTTGTAGTGAGGGGCCCAAAACCGAACCCAGTGTTGGAGGTGCAGCCTCACCAGGGCTGAGTGCAGAGGGACAATCCCTCCCCTGGTCCTGCTGGCCACCGTCTTTCAGGCAGAAGCCAGGATGCCGTTGGCCTCCCTTGTCTAGGGAGGAGTTTTACGGGAACAACGGAGACTTCAAAAGGAGTAAGTGTTTGGCTCCAGGAAGTTGCACGGGTTTGCGCTTTGGTATTTCGTTAGCACCTTGGTCTGCAGTTACACTAAAGCGCATCTGGCAGAAGCAAAAATGGCATCGTGTTTTATCCAACAGACCTTTTCATTGCAGATGGTAAATGTGCAAAACTCAAGCAAGACAAATGGAATTGTAGAACTTTCCCTAAATCCTGGGGGAATTCTAAACTCGTTTTGCTTGACTAGGATGTTCATGTTTGGCATTACATGCAGTAGACATTTTCTCATCTTGGCCGTGTTTTGTATTTTGGTGTCTGTTTGGAATAAATATCCAACTATAATTATAATAATGGTCAAACTGATTTTAACAGGGAAAAGAAAAAGTCCGGACCCGAAGTGTTCACAAACACTTCTTCTATGGAATTGGTGGCACATGAGGAGTTTCAGGAGGAGCGCAGGCATTCATTTCCCAGGTAATTGCGTTGCATGTCCCTGATGGAGAAGCAGATTGTCTAGAAGAATCAGGAGGAGTTCCAGTCCACCTCTCTATCCTGAGGTGGGTTGGATGGTTCAAGGGACGAGCAGTGATGGGAGCTCCACATGTAGGTCCCTAGCTCAAAGATGGCAGGGATTACAGGCGACTGATAGTTATAACTGGGCAGCAGTTGAGAAGGAACGGGTGTCTCTTTGCCAGAGCTTCTCTGTAGTGACATCCTTCGCCTCCTGACAGCCCTGAGGAGGCTAGAAACTGGACAGGTGTGGATTCCTGCGCCTCCGTGCTCTGGCTGTAACTGTTACCTCAAAGCACTTTGGAGGAGGTACGTGAGAGGAATTGCCTTTGTTGCCTCTGTCATCTAATCTCGCACAGACGGATTGCAACCTGGACTGCAAACTGGCGCCTTTTGCTCAGATTCTGCTGACATCCTTAAATTTTTCTTACAAATTAAAAGATCAGACTTGCGTAAGGAAATCTTAAGTTGGAGGAGGAATGAACATACGTGGAATAACTTGTGAAGAAAAATCTAAAGATAGCTGCTGTCTTCTGTCCTCAAAAAGCCCTTGGGCAGGAATCTGAAGAGCTCTCTGTAGTAATGCTGTCAGTATCTTTCCCAGAGTAGTGGCATTCCGTCAGCTTACTGGAGACTGAGTTTAGAAGCTTTTAGCTAGGATTTTTCTTGAAATGCAGTCACTGGCCTTGGTTGGAGCTAGAGGTATGTGCAGAATTTGGCTACCACTGGCTAGAAGTGGGGCATTTTGCATCCTGTACAAATTGCCAAATACGTAGCGAAGTTAAATAGACTAAGCTGGCATTTTCAAATGGAGCTTTACTGCCTCCAGGCTAAACCCTGCTTTCCTGACAGTTGATACTGCGCCGTAGCCATTAAGACTCACTTGTTTTGCATCTTACGGCAACAAGAGTGATTTGCGCTGCAGGTGGATGCTGGGTAGTGAGACATCTGCATGTCCATGTACCAGCAGAGACCAGTAGACACCCCTGAAATCCATCCATAGCTAGGGTAGTCCATGCGATAGAAGTGAGTGGGAACAGACTTACCCTTCCTGCGTGTTTTTACACTACCACAGCAGCAGCTGTTCTGGCTCGTAAGCAGAAACCTTTACATGCCGCCGTGCTCTTCGGTTTGCAGGAGCAGTATATCAGCAGCTGAAAGAAGCTTTGACATAAGCGTATGGAGAGGAAAAAAACCCCAACCCAAACAAATTTGGGAGAAAAAAGAAAATGGTGTGAGTGACTGTTTTGAATTAACTTCATTCATTTCCTTTGTGTTGCGTTTTGTTTTTTAAGGTCCAGGTCTCCCTGTGCCACTTCCTCTCGCTCTAGAAGTGCGCATACCTACTGCAAGTCAAGATCAGGTCCTTCCCACCCTCGCTGCTGCTCTCAATCATCTAGCCGTGACCCCTCTCATTCCTACCCACGATCACCACCATATCCAAGAAGAGGCAGAGAGAAGAGTCGGGGCTGTCATTCTAGCTCAAGGTCACGTGGTTATCACCGCTCGAGGTCAAGGTCGCATGGCTCTCCCCGCTCGTGCTAGTGGACTCACCCTTTCTCTCGTCTTCCCTTAACTGAACATTTTTGGAATAAATACTGCAGATACAGAATTTAAATAAAAGCTATTTTATGAAGCATTACAAAAGATGACAGTGTGCACCTCGCCCGTTACGACTGGGCTGCGCCCTTTTTACCTCTTGGCACTGGTTCTACCAGAGGAAGCCCTGTCAGACAGTGAATAAAAGCCAGTTACAAAAGGAACCATCATTAATACCATGGAGGAGTACAACAAGGACAACACTGCGACACCCTGAGATGTCCCCTCCCCGCGCTGTCCCTGCGGTGCGGGCAGCCAAGTGCCACCCAGCAAAGCCCCAGCATTTTCCCCAGGCTGCCTTGGGACAGGAGGGGACAGCAGGTGGGGACAGTCTGGGGGTGACAAGAGGGGACAGCTGGTAGTAACAGGCCTGGGGGGTGACAGGAGAGACAGCTGGTGGGGACAGCCTGGTGAGTGACAGGAGGGGACAACTGTTGGGGACAGCCTGGGGGTGATGGGAAGGGTCAGTGGCTGGGGACAGCCTGGGGGTGACAGGAGGGGACAGCAGGCCGTGACAGCCTGGGGGGTGACAGGAGGGGACAGCAAGCCATGACAGTCTGGGGGGTGACAGGAGGGGACAGCAGGCTGTGACAGCCTGGGGGGTGACAGGAGGGGACAGCAGGCAGTGGCAGCCTGGGGGGTGACAGGAGGGGACAGCAGGCAGGGACAGCCTGGGGGTGACAGGAGGGGACAGCAGGCTGTGACAGCCTGGGGGGTGACCGGAGGGGACAGCAGGCCGTGACAGCCTGGGGGGTGACAGGAGGGGACAGCAGGCTGTGACAGCCTGGGGGGTGACAGGAGGGGACAGCAGGCTGTGACAGCCTGGGGGGTGACAGGAGGGGACAGCAGATTGGGACAGCCTGGGGGTGACAGGAGGGGACAGCAGGCCGTGGCAGCCTGGGGGGTGACAGGGCACGGGGTGGTGATGTGCCCAGGGCTGTTGGGAGAGCCACCACAGGCGCAGGGGCTGACAGGTGACACTGGGTGGTGAAGGCCCCAGGGGGTGACAGGAGGGACACCGCAGGACAGAACAACTTCCCAACTCAGTGGTTTCCCATCCTGCTGATGCTTTCCTGCCCTCAGTGCTGATCTCCCACCCCCACCATAGTTTCCCATCACAACTGTTTTTTGGTTTGGGAGTTGAGTTTCATGTCAAAGGGGAGTTTTCACCTAAATTCCTGTTGATGTCAGTGGATCCCAAGACCTGGTCAGCTTGTGTTCTCTTGCAGCCAGAACTTCCCTCATTTGAAGGCTTCTTTCTGCCTTCTTTCATCCAGGGCAGGGCTGGGAGGGAGTTTGAGAGAGCCACTCCTCTACTGCCTTGCTTAGGGACCCTGTGGGGAAATTGCTTTGGGGTGGGGGCAATTCGAGAAAAGTGGGACCTCAGAGAAGCATAGTATTACAGGAAGCTTTTTAGGGTAAGAGACAGCTGTGGCTTTCAGGATGGCCGGCATTCACCATCCTAAATGTGTGTTGCCACGGCTCCCTAAGCAGCGCAGCCTGCAACCTCAGCACGTGCTGACAGGGGTAACGGGGGCTGGAGCGGAGTGGAGAGCCCGCGGCCAGGCTCTGTTATGCTCCTGCAGGAAGGGGAACTTGACGGTACCACAGAGCTGATGAGATGTCCACTGCCATGATTTTCCCTTTTATAACAAATTCTACCAGGGACGAGCAATGACGGAAAAGGCAGGACTATGGTTACGCCAGGACTTCACAGTCCCTTGAACTTGTTGTAGTTCCAGCGTACTGGATGGATTGTGCCCGGATTCTTTCTTTTCCAGTGTGTCTGGTGGAAGAGAGGCAGCTCCTGCAACCCACCAGACTCCTTGGAATTTAACTTCTCGTGCTGGCCCTTGGCACTTTGACTCTGGGACTTCCAGTCCCAACTTGGTTAGTGTTGCCCAAATGTTTTTCATTGCATCTGTAATGCTTTCTGGCCCTTCTGCCCCGCTGAGGATGCCATCGATGTATCGATACACTGTGAGGCCAGGTGGAATGGTGACCTGTGCTAAGGCTGTGGCCGGAGCATTGTGAGCGATAGTGGGGCAGTGTTTGTATCCTTGCGGAAAACTGTTTGAAAACATACTGAGTCCCGCTCCAGGCAAAGGCAAGCCGGGCTTTTTCTTGTGCGTGGAGCAGAATCACGAGGAATACATCTCTAACATGTAAAGCATCTAAAGCTAACCTAACATCTATGCTAACCCTAACGTCCCACAAAAATCACTGGGTAGCTAGGTTACGGACAATGAAAGGAGAGGAAACAGCACTGGGAGAATGAAAATATCCCACTAAGTCAATTTTTTTGTCTACCTATACAGCAGAAGTGTTCTTTCATGTTAAAGTCAGAGTATGTTCTGATTTGCACTGCCCCACTAAATGGTTTTATGCTGGAAAGGTTTACTAAGAAATAATTGTTAGTGTTCTTCCTGGTTATGCACCCACATCTTATAATGAAAAAATTAGATGATAACGTCTTTGCTGTGCTACACTGTTCTATAACTGAGAGTTAGGTTGTGTTTTATTTTAAGCATTCTCAAAAAAATACGGATAGTTACAGCTTTTACTAACAGCACTGCGGCAAATGTGAATTCACAGGTGGGCTTTTAAGCCTCACCTCAGCATGTTTGGTGTAGGAACAAACATTACAAGTACTCTAGTATTTTTGCCAGTGCTTTCCTGCACAAATTGTATTAAAAGCATAGATTCTTCTGGTCTTCCATGCAGAAAGTATGGTGAGAATAAATCTGATATTAAAATGACTTCTTCAGATGTCAGAGGTTTATTTAGAAATGTCCACTACCTGTATTTTTTCTTATTTACTTGCAGCGGGTCGTAACAACCTGCAGAGAAGATATGCAAAGTATGTCATCCCTATTATTTCCATTCCTGGGTTATGATAGAATTTGGCACAGAATTTTAGATCAGTTGCAAAAAGTAGTGCTGGGCCACGCATATTCAGATTGATCCATGATCCCAGGTAGCTGTATGGGATTTGGTAATTTTCTTTAATAAGTAAAGGAAAACTGCATGTATTACAGAAATGAGAATTGAGTGAGACAAAGGGCAGGTCCAGTTCCTTTTCGACTACTACACAGAGATATTCTAGCACATCAAATGAAAAGAATTTCTAAAGAAGTAGACCTTTCTGAGCTGGAGAAGAGGTAGATGAAATAGAAAAGATAGAACTAAAATCTGCAGCAAAATATTGCCTCTAAAGGAAGATGTGTTGGGGTTTTTTTCTTTCACGGAAACAAACGAACCATTACTCTGCGATTCTCCAGACTGGAAATTTGCAAAAAGCTGTGTAGTGTGGTTTTCAGTAGTATAAAAAGCAAAAGCTCTTCAGGGTTTCAAGTACATCTTTGCAACAGCTGTGAAAAAAATGCAAGCATGCAGATTGTTCCATTGTATGAAAACACCTTCATTTACTACTTATTTGTCATATAGGGAATAAACTAGCAGTGACGACCGTTGGAAAGTTTTAGATGAATAAAAAAATCCTCCAAACCAGGAAAAAAACTGTGCTATCAGGTAGCTGCAGCTTTGCTGTGTGAGCTTAATATTCACGCAGAGACTTTTTCTAAATGCGTCACTTAAGGCAGGGATGGCTTCTAATTCTAAAAAGCCATTTGCCTAGAGCAGTCGCTCATGTGCCACATACAGGATTTTTATGCTAACACTATTAAATTTCCCTAGAAAATTTTCCACCTCCTTCAAGTAAATACAACCGATGTCCCTAACTGTCTCAGTTTCCTATTCCACCATAGGTTGCTGTATTTCAAAGACGAAGTTAACCAACGGCTGGTTACTAACCGAGGGCTCAAACCAATTTTTGCAGCAGTCAGGTAGAGAGTGGCCATTTAGTCTGGACCCACTGAAGTGCCAATGTAAATACAAACAAAATAAGGTCTATCAAACTTTAGATTCTCTAGCAAAACAACGGAAAGGATATGAAGAACTAGGTCTTGTCTACTGTCTGTTTCCCATATGTGTGGTGATCGGCTCCCTGGAAAACAAGAGGCTGGACTGGTCCTGGCTGTGCCCATGAGCTTGCCAGCTGAGTGCTAGGTGGTAGCAAGGAGAGCACCAGAGAAAAGCACAGACCCATTGACCCAGCACCACCGTTCTCATGTTCTTCATGCACGTGAGGCCTGTTAGCCATTGTACTTGTATTTATTCTAACACGGGACATCAGTCAACAGTCACAACACCAGTGGATTACCAGCACTTCTGTCATATGCTTCACATATAGTGTTAAAGGAGAAATTTACACAGACGTGGGTACCACTGGGTTTGCTTTAATCGCCCCTCAGAGCTGGGCCACCGCCCCAGCGAGTGGCAGAGAGCAAAGGGACACAGCACGGCTTATATACACTTATCAAATCATTAGTCAATGCCCGAGGCTTTTAGAAGTTTCCTTTGGTCTTGTCCATTCTGCAAATCCATCACCTGACCCTGTCCCTGTTGATTCATCTATTTGCTTCCAGTCTCTGCCTCGGTTCCAGGCTCCTCCTCGGATCGTGATCTTCTTTCTGCCTGCTTTAACTCACACACTCCTTCAAGCACACTTAGTCTTTGAGCAATTCCTATTCACATATACTGATTTTTTTTTCTTGAAACACCTGCGTTTCTGCGAGCACCTGTGTGCACAAGTTGATCATCTGTTGTTTCTCTGTTCTCCCAGTGATTAACTGGACTGGGTGTTAAACCAGCCTTGGATTAGGGCTGTACTGGGGACGAGGCCTGGTTCTGCCACTTTAGCTGCTTTAGCACTTTAAATTTCTGAATTCAAAACACATTTTCTTTAACAAGCAATACCAGAACAATGGAGAACAATTAACAATGGTTTGGTCACTGCTGTGACGAAATAATGACAATTATTATTTCTGGTGTAGGTTGCTGTATGTCATATTTATGAAACTAGGATTTGCCCGAAGAAAAATGTTCTATTTCACACCCACAGATGAGCTCCCTGAGATGAGCATCCACGTTTTAACAAGCCTTTACATCAAAGGCTGTAAACGAGCGTCAGTCTGCACAACCAGCTGGGAATCTTGTGTTGTTCCAGGCACATATTTTTGTCCCATTCAATACCTTGTCTGTGTGATTTGCCTTTTGTCTGTCCTGTGCTTTCCTGCTAAAGATTTATAGGCTTCAGTCTTCTGATACTGCTCCAGCTCCCGCATCTAATGCTCCTTATCTCTATCCGCTCCATCAAGGTGTTGCTGAAACAAAGAAGTCCAAGAGTAGCAGGGAGTTGCCTCCCCTTCAGGAGGAAGGGAAGAAAAACAACTTGCCACATGAAGTGCTGATCCATTTCACCTGTGCAAACAGGAAAGGAGTGAAGAAACAATGAGAATGTACGTGAGATGCAAAGACACAGGATTTCCTGGATAATATTACTGTATTCTGGTGTGTGTCGTGTCCGTGTCTCCCCCCCCGCCCGCCTTTCCCTTTTTTTTTTTTTAATTCAAATCACTATTCTGTTAACTCTTTTGTTTTTAGATCAAGCTTTAACATTCAGACCTGTAACAGCGTGGTTCCAATACGCCCTTGTTTTTGTACCCCATGGACAAAAATGCACTACCATTCTACAAGCACACACTTTTCCCATCTGAGAGGCGAACAAAACATCATGGCTATTGGAAAAGAGTAGCATAAAGGTAAAAGAGCCTAGGTGATATCAATTTAAGCTAGCTACGTTTAGGTTAAAAGAAAACTTCAGGCTAGGAAGAAAAAAAATATTTCACACGTGCATAATAGAATGAGCTTAACTGGAGAACTCTTTAGGGGGACCACTGAACTGAAAACCATTTAAGGAGTGGTCACAACACTTGCTAAAGGGCTCTTTTCCAGAAAAAAAAAAAAAGTTGTTGAGCAAGTTTTTCATCCAATGAGTTTAAAATTCAATGGAAATAAGTATTCAATCAGAGTGAACATTAGTCACTGGGCATGCCTTTTTATTTTCATTACGTCATCGCAACAATACATGCAATAGTTATAAATTTTGTGCATTTGCAAACCTGTTTTGATGCTGTTGAGGACACAGTTAACATTCTAGATTGGGGTGCAAATTTAGTGATGCTGGGTTTGCATTTCTTTTGGACACTGTATTCTTCCAGAAGACATTAATTCTTCTCTTCTGTCTCCAGCAATGTGCTGCTGACAGAGTACAGTAACCGACTCAAAAACAGCAGAAGTTTTCCCTCAGCTTGTGTCTTGGATGGATTGTTTTGAATCAGTAAGGAGGAGTTCTACTGTACTACCTGTAAGTAGATGTCCTAGGTTTTCTAGCACAGATCTATACAGTTCTTTAAATATTTCTTTTTTTTATATATTTCTTATAAAACTTAAACAAGAAGAATGATTTTTAGGGTGTTTGCTGTATAACTATAGTAATGGTCTTTTTCTAGGGGAGACTCGCTCTTTGGTCAGCTCAACCAGTCCTTATTTCAGTCAGTTCCAGCCAGCTCAGCGGTCCTTATGCTCACCAAACACAACAAGCAGTAGCAGGACTGCAAGGCTGGAACAGGGGAAGCGCGAGACTTTCCCTTCAACTGTGGTATCGGACAACTAGTTTGCTGTTGCTGCAGCTCAGACACTTTTCCCCTGGGTTGCGGGACACTCACCCACACACGGTAGTATACTATTGTTACCGATTTGTTAATAAGTTAAGATTGATTGACTTTATTTGATTGATTATTTGATTTTATAGAATTATTTTATAGAATAGAAATATAGAAGGATAAAAATATATTTTGAGGAAACTTATAACTGCTCAGTAAAAGCTGCTGTGAGACCCTCTGTACATCCCGTACCAAGGCCAGAAGAATGGGCTGGAATTATTGTTGAAACTTCGGTAATAATTTAGGGTTTGAAAGGTTTCTTTGTATCTGACCAGTCTTCTGTATGTAGAAAGTGTATTGAGATGTCAGAATATGAGATTAATGGAAATTGGGAAGAGTCGACTGGAACAGCTTGTGGTTACCTGCCAAGAAACCGTGAACTTTAGTAGCAGGTAATTCTGGCAGGGGGAGATCGCGACCACCGACTCACATACCACCTACCCAAATCGTACCCCAGACCCATTTCTAGACCTTTCTAAGCTCTACTGCGCAGAATCGGATATAGGAGGAGAATATGTTAATGATTTACGGGAACTATCATGATTATGCATGAATACTTAATGAATATGAATGAATAAGTTCTATATATGGTGTCTGATTTTGAGACCTGGCGTGCGTTGATCGTGAGAGGACTCGCCCACGCACCCGGCCGTCAATAAAGAAGTGTCTGCTTATCTACATCACATTGGTGTCGATAAGTTCTTCATTCCGAGATTTCGGTAACACTATGACTCCACCACTTGCTTCGAGAACGACTTCATAGTCGTTAGCTAGCCAAAACCCGGCTCACGCAGCATTTTGGCTGCGGACAAGTGCAAAGGCAGCGGCTCCGCATCTCGCCCCAGAAAGCGGGCAGCACAGCTCCTGTGGTGCGCTCCGCACGGCTACCGGGGCAAAGTGAGAAGCACCAGCACGAGAAGAAGCACCAGCCGCCCGTTCGAGCTGCGGCGGGCGGGGGCTGGGCTGCCGTTCCGCGCGGGGCCGGGGCTCGGTGCCGCCGCGGGCTCCCCTCAGCCTGCCGGCCCCGGGGCTCTGCGGGGGGGTGCGGGCTGTGCCCACAGCGGCTGCCTGGGGGGGCTCGGTCCCGAGGCGAAGCTGCTGGCCGAGAGCAGCTGCCGCTCGGTGTCACAGCCCCCCGGCCCGCCGCTGACTCCGCCTGCAGAGCGCTGCACTCGCTTACAGACGCGCTGCCGAGAGCAACCGAGCTGCCCCCCGACCGGCTGGCACAGCGGAAAGCAAATCCTCGCCGGAGGGTACCCGCTGCCGGGGGGCGGGGGGCGGGTGGGGGGAGGGAGGGAGGCAGGAGGAGGAAAGACCCCGCTCCCTTGTGCCACCTTTCAGCCCTGCCGCGTACTCTGCACCCCTTCACTCCGGTAACGGCTGACTTTCCCGTCACGGGGAGCGGCTGTGAACACAAGAGCTCGTGATGGCTTAGTGGTGCAAGGGGAAACCTAGTGGGAGCTTCTCCTAAGCCACATATTTACACCGCTCGTTTTTCCCTACTCAGAAAGGGCAGTCTTGCAAGGTCTCTTCTCTTTTGTAAAAAAATAATTTAAAGGTGCTGTTACTAACAGCTGCTTCCAAATGCAAACAGAGCAAATGCACCCGTTTCCCACAGCGAAACAGAGCGCATCATACGCAAAGGACTGAAATGCTTGAGGCACGTGGGTGCTTTTGCATACGGAGGCAATGAGTATGAGTGCCCGGGCTGCGAGTGGGCAAAGGGCAGAGCGCAGGGAACCCCGCAGCCGCACCGAGCACTCCCGGGGTCCGGTGGTGTAAACTGGGCTGAGACCCGGCCCAGGGCTCGCCCGGCCAGTGCTCAGCACAGGGCTGGTGGGGACCTGCTGCCACCTGGCGACCAGAAGTGGGTACTACACCTGCCCGGACCTAGACCCCTGGGACCGGGACCCCCGCGGTTCGGAACCGGGACCGGGACCCCCGCGGCTCGGACCGAGACCGGGACCAGGACCGGCATTCTCGCAGCTCAGGACTGGGACCCTAGACCACCGGGACCCGGGACCCCCGTGGCTCGGGACCGCGACCGGGACCCCTGTGACAGGGACCCCCGAGGCTCGGGACCGGGACCTCCGGACCCCGGGGACCGGGAC
This sequence comes from Falco naumanni, assembly GCF_017639655.2. Classification (NCBI taxonomy): domain Eukaryota; kingdom Metazoa; phylum Chordata; class Aves; order Falconiformes; family Falconidae; genus Falco; species Falco naumanni. Next base: position 41,811 of record NC_054065.1, on the reverse strand, counting down.
CCCCGCGGCTCGGGACCGCGACCGGGACTCCGGGGACCCGGACCACCGCGGATCGGGACCGGGACCGGGACCGGGATCCTCGGAACCGAGACCCCCGCGGCTCGGACCGGGACTGGGGCCAAGACCCCGGGACCGGGACCCCCGCGGCTGGGGATCGAGACCGGGATCCCCCCGCGGCTCGGACTGGGACTGGGGCCAAGACCCCGGGACCGGGACCCCCGCGGTTGGGCATCGAGACCGGGATCCCCCCGCGGCTCGGACCGGGACTGGGGCCAAGACCCCGGGACCGGGACCCCCGCGGCGGGGGATCGAGACCGGGATCCCCCCGCGACTCGGACTGGGACTGGGGCCAAGACCCCGGGAGCGGACCCCTGCGGCTTGGACCAGGGACCGGGAGCGGGACTCCCAGGACCGGGACCCTCGAAGCTCGAAACCAGGACTGGGACCCCCACGGCTTGGACCGAGACCGGGACTGGGACCCTCGCGGCTCGGAGCAGGGACCGGGACGGGGACCGGGATTCTCGCAGCTCAGGACTGGGACCGGGACCACTGGGAGCCGTGACCCCCGCGGCTCGGGACCGGGACCCCGGCGGCTCGGGACCGCGACCGGGACCCCGGGGACCGGGACACCCCTCAGCTCGGGACCGGGACCGGGATCCTCGGAACCGAGACCCCTGCGGCTCGGACCAGGGACTGGGACCCAGACCCCCGGGACTGGGACCCCTGTGGCTCGGACCAGGGACCGGGACCGGGACTCCCGGGACCGGGACCCTCGACGCTCGAAACTGGGACCGGGACCCCGTGGCTCGGGACCGGGACCTCCGCGGCTCGCGAAAGTGACCGGGACCCCGGGGACCGGGACACCCTGCGGCTCGGGACGGGGTCTGGGACACCCGCGGCTCGGGACCGGGACCTCCGCGGCTCGCGACCAGGACCGGGACCCCGAGGACTAGAACCCCCGAGGCTCGGGACAGCGAACGAGACCCCGGGGACCGGGACACCCTGCGGCTCGGGACAGGGCCGGGACCCCCGCGGCTCGGGACGAGGAACCCCGCGGCTCGGGACCGGGACTGGGACCCCCGCGGCTCGGACCGGGACCGAGACCGGGATTCTCGCAGCTCAGGACTGGGACCTGGACCACTGACTGGGACGCGTGACCCCGCGGCTCGGGACCGGGAACCCGGCGGCTCGGGACAGGGACCGGGACCCCCGCGGCTCGGACCGGGACTGGGGCCAAGACCCCGGGACCGGACCCCTGCGCCTCGGACCAGGGACCGGGACCGGGACCCCCGCGGCTGGGGATCAAGACCGGGACCCGGGCCCCCGGGACTGGGACCCCCGCAGCTCGGACCGGGACCGGCACTGGGACCGGGATTCTCGCAGCTCAGGACTGGGACCTGGACCACTGGGACCCGTGACACCCGCGGCTCGGGACCGAACCGGGACCCTGGGGACTGGGACCACCGCGGCTCGGACCGGGACCGGGACCCCAGGGACCGGGACCCCCGCGGCGCGGGACGGGGACCTCTGGACCCCGGGGACCGGGACCCCCCGCGACTCGGAACCGGGATCCCGGGACCAGGACCCCCCGCGGCTCGGAACAGGGACCCACGTGGCTCGGGACAGGGACCCCTGTAACCGAGACCCCCGCGGCTTGGGACCGTGACCGGGATCCTCGGAACCGAGACCCCCGTGGCTCGGAGCAGGGACCGGGACCCAGACCCCCGGGACTGGGACCCCCGCGGCTCGGACCAGGACCGGCATTCTCGCAGCTCAGGACTGGGACCTGGACCGCTGGGACCCGTGACCCCCGCGGCTCTGGATCGGGACCCCCGCGGCTCGGGACCGCGACCGGGGCCCCGGGGACCGGGACCCTCGCTGCTCGGGACCGCGACCGGGATCCTCGGAACCGAGACCCCTGCGGCTCGGACCAGGGACCGGGACCGGGACTCCCGGGACCGGGACCCCCGCGGCTCGGAACCGGGACTGGGACCCCCGCGGCTCGGACCGAGACCGGGACCAGGACCGGGATTCTCGCAGCTCAGGACTGGGACCCTAGACCACCGGGACCCGGGACCCCCGTGGCTCGGGACCGCGACCGGGACCCCTGTGACCGGGACCCCCGAGGCTCGGGACCGGGACCTCCGGACCCCGGGGACCGGGACCCCCGCGGCTCGGGACCGCGACCGGGACTCCGGGGACCCGGACCACCGCGGATCGGGACCGGGACCGGGATCCTCGGAACCGAGACCCCCGCGGCTCGGACTGGAACTGGGGCCAAGACCCCGGGACCGGGACCCCCACGGCTGGGGATCGAGACCGGGATCCCCCCGCGGCTCGGACTGGGACTGGGGCCAAGACCCCGGGACCGGGACCCCCGCGGTTAGGAATCGAGACCGGGATCCCTCCGCGGCTCGGAGTGGGACCGGGACCCCCGCGGCTGGGGATCGAGACCGGGATCCCCCCGCGGCTCGGACTGGGACTGGGGCCAAGACCCCGGGACCGGGACCCCCGCGGCTGGGGATCGAGACCGGGATCCCCCCGCGGCTCGGACTGGGACTGGGGCCAAGACCCCGGGACCGGGACCCCCGCGGCTGGGGATTGAGACCGGGATCTCCCCGCGGCTCGGACCGGGACTGGGGCCAAGACCCCGGGACCGGGACCCCCGCGGCTGGGGATTGAGACCGGGATCCCCCCGCGGCTCGGACTGGGACTGGGGCCAAGACCCCGGGAGCGGACCCCTGCGGCTTGGACCAGGGACCGGGACCGGGACTGGGACTCCCGCGGCTCGGACCGAAACCGGGACCGGGATTCTCGCAGCTCAGGACTGGGACCGGGACCACTGGGAGCCGTGACCCCCGCGGTTAGGGACCGTGACCCCGGCGGCTCGGGACCGAACCGGAGCCCGGGGACCGGGACACCCCTCAGCTCGGGACCGGGACCGGGATCCTCGGAACCGAGACCCCTGCGGCTCGGACCAGGGACCGGGACCGGGACTCCCGGGACCAGGACTGCCGCGGCTAGGAACCGGGACTGGGACCCCCGCGGCTCGGACCAGGACCAGGACCCCCAGGACAGGGACCCCGCGGCTCGGGACTGGGAGCGGGACAAGGACCCCCGGGCTCGGACCGGGACTCACCGGACTAGGGCTCGAGACCTAGACTGGGACCGGGAACCCCGGGATAGTGACCCTTGCGGCTCGGACCGGGCCGGGACCGGGAACCACGGGGCTCGGACCGGGACCGGGACCCCGGGACCGGGACCCCCGCGGCTTTGATAAATGAATTGTAAAGGCAAACCAGCTCGTTTTGGCATGACTTGTGGAAATGCATCCGTATCCTGTGCTGACGTGCTATTTTGTTTTGCTGCAAACCACACAAGTCTGCATCTCGAGAGGACAAGGTATTAGTCATCACCGGTGTCCTTACACAGCCTCTTTACAGCCTCACCGCCTGGACTGCAGGCGTGCTCTTGCCTTTTCCAGGCATCCGAGTGATGGGTTTTGCCTCAATATTGCCTCCACAATGTTTTATTTTTCCTCAGTATTTTCAGATGACTCCTAATACAGTTTCACATATGAAGCACTTTACTCACTTGCGTAGATCATTCAAAACAAAAAAACCCCACCCACCCACCATGAATAGTGTATCTACGTATTTTGCCACAATGCAGGTATGTTTTTTAATTATAATTTCCAATTCAGTACCAGGGTTAGTTTAAATAATTTAATTCTTCTTCTAAGTGCTTTACCGAAACACGTAACAAATTCTCCCTCTATGAATGCTCTGCCAGCGCATGCTATGAGCTTGGCAACTTGATCGCTTGCTCAAAGTGATGATATATTGAGCTGCTTTTGCTTCACAAAAGTTTTTTGCTGAGTTGTCAACCCATGTTTCAGTCTTAATATTTTAACTTTTCTCACTTGTCCGACCAAAGAATCATATTTACCTTTATGTTGAGTTTCGTAGTGTTGACGCAAATTGTATTCCTTGAACGCAGACACTGAATTCTGGCATATCAGACAAACAGCTCGCTCTTTGTACTCCGTGAAAAAATAATCAGAAGTCCACTTTTCTTGGAATACCCCGCACTCGGAGTCCATTTTTCTTTTTCTTTGACATGATGGTGTGCGCGCGCTTCCCACTGGTGCTGGCTTGCTTGTCCTGCCCGGGAGCTGGAGGGAGGGAGGGAGGGAGAGACGGGGGAGCCCCCCCCTCCTCAGCCCGGCCGCGCAGTCCGGACAGGGTGGCCAGAAGGGACTGAAGGGACTTTGCCGCGCCGGGGCTCTGGCGACTCGCCCGAGCTGGCTGGGCCTCGCAGTGCAGAGGCTGCCGGCTGAGCCTGCCCGGCAGAGGAGATGCCCGCGCCTCTCGCCCGCCGCGCACCACAGAGGAGGAGGGGGAGGAGGGGGGGAAAGGAAAAAGCTCCTTTCTTGAAAGTGGAATGGCAGAAGGTGCCATCGTGTTTTAACATATGTGGACAAAATTATTCTTTAGAGAGCCTCAGTTTACTTTTAATGACTCAAGAACCCAAAGCCAGAGTATGCGGTGCATTTGTAGTTTATCAGTTGAGTTTTTACTCCCAGATTCGTTTGGAGCACAAGGCTAAAGTGCATCTGATACCATCAGCACATGCCATTTAGCCCACAGCAATCATCCAGAAGCATCAAGTAACCTCTCTGTTATTTTCTGGCCGTAAAAGTGCTCATCCACAATGCAAAGCCAAACAGCTTAGCTTGAAACAAGAAAAAGCCGAGAGAGGGTTTACACAGCCGTCACCTAAAGGTTCCCAGCTGAGAGGCACGTCTACAAGTGCTTTCGTTTCTCAAGCCTCAACTAAACTCCTGGCTCACTCTGGCGTGATCTGAAGAGCCCGAGACTGAGCGCTCAGCCATGGTGCTGGAGCAACGCCCACTGGTTTCCCGCTGCTGCCCCGACAGCCACTGCAGCATGAGCAAGGCAAGGTGATGCTGAGTGTCTGTGAGGAGCTCTCTCGCTAACATAGTCCCAAGGTCTTCTCAAGGTGGCTGTGCAGACAGAGAGTAGTAACGAGGAGCGGCTGGCATACAGTGCCCGTCTGCCTCTGCAGTCAGCTAAATGGTTAATTGCATCCTTGGCGCTGTTTTACACAATTCACTATTGTGCCTGGAGGCTCCTGCATCTCTGCTGTACATCTCCACTGAGGACCCAGAGATGGAGACCTGAACTTCTGCTTTGCCTAACAGCTAAATTATACTTTGTATAGAAAACTGATCACGTGGTACCCTTGGTGGCAAGTTGTATAGATCTGTGACCCAATGAATTCAGAGTTGCTCTCCAAAAGCTCTGAAGTCTACCAGTCTTAGGGTTACAGAGTCCCTACAGGGATGCACACACTCCAGCTGGGTTCTGCGCTCTCTCCTGAACTATGAGCGAGGAGGAGGAGGAACTGAGCGTAGGGCTTCTCATTTCTTCCCCTTTCATGCAGCACAAGGCACTCCAGAAGCAGCCATGGCCTCACGGAGCCTCCTGGCCAAAAGACTTCGATCTTGAGGGCAAAGGCTGAAGAGTGCATGAAAGTGAGAGAGACACCGGGGCAAGCACGTGTCCCACCTTGCAACATCACTTGTTGGCATCTTCTCATCTGATCCCAGGCTGCAAAGGGTTGCAGCTCCACTTGTGAATTACTGGGTACCCTTACAGCGGTATTATCAAGTAAGGAACAACGTTAGAGTAGCAAAAAGACACGGCTCTGCCCTCGGCTGGGGAGGCACACTGGGACAGCCTCCAGCGCCAGACCATTTTTAGCAAAAGCAATCACAAATACAATTAACTTCTTAGCTGACTTGTCTACAAAGAGGGAAAGGCTCCATACGATAAGCAGCACTCATTATTACTCTGCTGCAGAATTTAGTTCTTCCAGAAGTAATACACTCTGTTTCGCCAGCACCTAACAGCAAACCATATAACGTGAAGATGCGGAGTTAAGGTACCTGTAAATGCACTGGTTTTGTTTCCTGGCTTTTGTGCTTCCCAGGGCTGTCCTTTGTTGTGCAGCTCTGATATTTTCCAATTTTTTAATATTTGGATATAGTAATTGCTAACACAGAGCCTAAGGCTAGCAATCATAACATCTATTTACAACACGCACACTGGCTGTGTGCACCTGTTCCACCAGCCTCCCGTTTGCTTCAAACATGTCAGTCTCCCTGAGGACACGTTCAATGAGAAACCACCCCCCTACCCTGCAAAGCCCTGCTTTACTTGCTGCCAAGCCTCCTGCATCCCCCTGGGCAGATTACTTTTGGAAGGCTGGCCAGGGAATATTTACCAGCTATTGAATCAACAGAGTTCAGCCACATGCCAACGTTTCATGCTGTTACCTAAACGGTGGCAGAACTCTCAGAACTCCATCAAAACAGAACTGGTTTGCACTTTGGTATTAAAAGTTATGTCCAGGCCTGAACACCTCGTTGAGAGCTGGGCCACACAGCAGGCTCCTCTGGGCAAAGATTTCTTTTCTAAGCAGCCATTACGCAAGTACCAATCTGTGAAAAAAATCTGAAAGTCAAAGAGAACCTTGATTTGACATAGTGCTCTTGCTGCATGTTCCGTAGAAGGGAAGTCACCCACATCTTTAGATCTAATGGATAGTAGGAAAGAAGCACCAAGTGCCAGGTTCTGCACGTGGGCTGGGGCAACACCAAGCACAAGCGCAGGCTGGGCAGAGAACGGATGGAGAGCAGCCCTGAGGAGAAGGACTGTGGGGTGTTGGTGGATGAGAAGCTCGACTTGACCCAGCAACGTGTGCTTGCAGCCCGGGAAGCCCAGGGCCGGGGTGGGTGGAAACTGGGCTGTAAATCCTGGGCCAAAGTTATTTCCTGCAGCTTAAGAAAACTGCGTGGGTCTGGTGATGTCTGGTCGTTGTTTTTAAACCCTCCCCCCCCCCCCCCAGTCGGTATTTCTAATAACAAAGGGTTAGAAGCCAGCAGGCAGCCCCGCGGTGCGCAGGCAGCAGGCAGGCAGGTGCGAGCGGAGCCCAGAGCCCCCAGCAGCATCAAGGGCAGCACCCACCGCCGCAGGCAGCGCAGCCGAGCGGAGCAGAGCAGAGTGTCCGCAGCAGCGTGAGCCCCGCGCACCGCCCCCCCCGCGGGGCACCCCCCCCTCGCTGCCGCGGCCGCCCCACAGGAACTGGGACATGGCGCAAAGGAAGAGCGGCCGCCAGCTTGGGAACTGCTCCGCCGGGCAGCGGCCGCTGGGTGATACACGTGTCAGCGAGAACCGCTGGAACAGGAAGCAGCTGTTTCTTCCAGCTGTGACACGCTCACCCTTGGTCGTCAAGAACACGGAGAGAACACCGATGCGACACCCGTTGCCGTGCCAAAGCTCCATTTATTGCAGCACCGCTACACGTCTGACAAGGGAAGCCAGCTGGCAGCTGCTGCACGTCTGTCACCGCCAGAAAGCACCCCCGCTTCCAAGGTGCGTCCACCAGCAGACGGAGATCTAGGAAGAAAAGGGAACGCTGAGTACACAGCAGGGCTCGGGTATGTTTCCCTCGGCAGCGTACAGAGCAACCGCATTTCTGTCGGGCACTACAAAATACGCTTCCAACGGCAGACTAGAACCTGATCACCTGAGGCCGACCCTGCCTGGGCAGGGGCACAACAGGGCACACACGGGAAACCACATCCCGCCCTGCTCCCGGTAACAAGACTGTCGGTAAAAACATCTTTATTACAGAAGGTGCTACTTATTTAAAATACCTTATTACAAAACATCTTATTACACAAGTTATTTTTAAAAAAGTAGTATCTTGTTACAAACCACCTTATTACAGAAGTTACTACTGGTTAAGAAAGATCTCATTACAGAAGCTGTAAGGAAAGGTTTCGCCTCAGTTCATCTTACTGCCCGGTGCTCCCGTAGCACATCCCGGCCACAGCTGGGAGCTACACAAGCCGAGGCGGTCCTGACAGCTTCTCTGCTCCCTTCTCGTGCGTTTCGCTCAGGGCTGGCTCGTATGAACACGCATGAAGCCATTACATGGATGGTTCAGGTGCTCTTCCACATGGATCTCCTGAACACCACAAGTAGAGGATGTGTCCCCTTTATCCTTCAAACAGTATTTTAACATGAACACAAATGTATAGCTATTAAAAACTTAACAACTCTGCACAGGCAACTGTTCATTGCGTGTGACCAAGGGATGATGTGACCACGGCCCTTCAAACTTTCGGGATGCCTAGGTGGGACTAAACGGTGCTTGCAAACAAAGAACATGCCTGCTCGTTAAGACAGGCTGGTCAAGTTTACCACCAAAACTCTACATCACCATTTGCCAACCCTGTCCAGCTTTGGGTCGCCAGAGCCACACTCAGTTCACTTGAAAGCATCTCCTAGTAGCAGTATCAAGCTCAGAACTGTACCTCCCAGATGCCTACGTGGAAGAAAACTCAAACTGTGCCCCCTTCTCCTTAAGCTGGGTTACAGCTTGTGACAGGAATTTCATCCCACTGCTTGGAAAACCTCCAAGGCTGCAGCTGAAGGGAACTGGAGTTCCCTGCGTCTCAGAGTAATTCTAGAGCTAAAGTGGTGACAGACATCAGCTCTAGATCAGACGACACATGCCAGCACTCACCACTGACCCAGGGTGGCAACCTCCTTCCGTCCTACCCAAAGGTTTCAAACCCAACACACTGTCTTCCTACGGCAGGAAGCTTTTAATTTTTTACTTTTTAACTTTTTACGAATTTATAATTCATAACACCATTAACGCATTCCTTGAGACGGGACTACAGATACATTATGCAGACCACCAAGCTGCCGTTTGGAAGTGCTGGAGCCTTATGGTGAGAAATTTTTTCTACAACAGAGCGAGCAATGGTGAATAAATAAGACTGAGACAGGGTCCTTTTCCTCGAGGGAAAAGCACGCAACACATCAGCAATTGTTGAACAGACGGGCAGAATTCTCAGAAAAAGCAACCCCTAACTCTTAACAAGAAAAAGAAGGTCATTCCTCTTAATAAAAGCACAGCTGCGCTGAAACAACACAATGTACTCACCTGTCCTCCTCCCAGATGAAGGCACATAAGCAACATGTTTCTCTGGAAATGACACGCTTAGGGCATCAGGTTTTCTTACCCCATCCTTTCATGGCATCACCTTTAAAAAACACCAAGAAAAGGTCAGTTGTGGTGTTGGCTTGGGAGATTCCCATGCCTGGGGGGAGTCAGGAATTCCACAGTAGTAAGTGCCTCTTTGGACACAGACTTTCCTGAAGGTGCTCCCCGCCTCCAGACAACTCCCTGGACCCCGAGTGGCACGCACAGGTGCAAGGAGGAAAAGAACGTCAGGGAACAGACCAGAAACATTAGGGAAAGGCGGGGGGGGGGGGGGGGGGGGGGGGGGAGGGAAGAGAAGAAGAAAACCTAAAAAGAGACGGATACAGATGAGGACAGAGATGTAAAGGGAAAACCAGCCCTGGGCTGCAGGACAGAGGCGGATGATGAAGAAAAGGGGAGAAGGAGAGGGAGTGGGACACAAGCAGAGAGAGTGAAAGAGAAGGGAGCAGCAGAATGAGAGAGAAAGACAGAAGGGAAGAGGGAGCAGGACAGAAGAACAGGATGGAGAGCTACAGGGAATCAAAACACGATGGGTTTGTATGGCAAGGTTTGGGGAGGAGGAGGAAAAGGAGGAGAAAGAACAAGAAACAACGTGTGATCAACTGACCGCAGCTGCCGTTCCCCATCCCCCTGCGGGGAGGAGACAGGGAAATCGGCAGTAAAGTTAAGCCCCGTAGAAATGGGGGCTGGAGGGAAGGTGTTCTGAAGATTTGCTTTTCCTGCACATTCTCCTGCTCTGACTTGACTGCTAATCAATCGCGCTGATTTCCCCAGGTTCAGTCTGTTTCGCCCACGGAGGTAATGGCGGAGTGACCTCCCCATCCTTGTGCCCACTCGTGAGCTTTTTGTTATATTCTGTCCCCCCTGTCCAGCGGAGGAGGGGGAGCGGTAAGAGCAGCTTCGGTCCAGCCCGGGTCACCCCCCCCCCACACACACACACACCCCAAATCAGAGCGGCACAGGGAAGGGAGGGGGGGCAGAGGAGGGGCAGGGGGCGCCTGGGGCACACAAGAGGGGAGACAGGGTCCCACGGACCAGGACTCACCACAGCTCTCGCTTTGGTACCGCTGCGAAAATGTGCCGGCTCAGACGCGCCTTTCCCCCCTCTCTCCTCCCTGCCTCCCTCCCGCAGAACGCCGGCCGCTCGGCTCCCCCGCCCCGGTAACCCCCGGGTGTCTCACGGCTCTTCCTCGCAAGACGCGGCTCCCGGACACGGCGCGTCGCTCCCTCGCGCACCGGGGGCCGCCCCAGGCGGTGGGTGACACACGGACCCCGCTGTGCACGCGGGCACCCGGCTGCTGCGGGGCTGGTCCCCCCCCCCCCGCAGGGCCAGGCCCTCCGTGCCCGCAGCAGGAGGCAGCTGCTGCCCGCCCGCCCTCGGGTTCCCTCTCCTTCGCCTCTCCCCGGCCGGCCCAGCTCCCGCCCGCAGCCGGGCCGTGCCCCCGCTCCCCTCCCGCACCCGCGCCGCGGGGGGCGAGGCCGGGCAGGGACAACCCCCGCCAGCCCGAGGCGGCGCGGCCCCCGGCAGAGGGACAGAAGCGCGAGGGGCCGTGACCGGCGCCGCTCGGCCCCGCCCGGAGCCGCTCCCGCCGCAGGCCCTTCCCGAGCGGCAGCGGGGGGCCGGCTGGCCGCCGCCACGGCAGCGCCGGGGGCACCTGGGGCTGGGGCCCGGCTGCGGGGGCGATGCTGCAGCGGGGGCAGCGGCGCGGGGCGAGCGGGGCCGCGGCAGGCTCGGGGGTCTGGCGAGCTGGGGAGGCGCCGGCGCCCGGGGGGCGGCCTCCTGCTTCCCCGCCCCCCCCCCCTCAGCCCCCGGACCCTCCGGGGCTCCCGCACCCGGCTCGCGGGCGGCTGGAGCCCCCCGTGCCGCCCCCCGAGGCGGCCGGCGGGCACGGAGACACCCCCACCCCCCCCCGCAGGGTCCGCTCGCCTCCCCCGCGCCCCCGGCCCCCCCGCCGGGCTCGCCCCCCGCAGCAAAGCGCCCCCCGCGCCGCGCCGGCAGCCCGGGCCCCGCCGCTCCGGCCCGCAGCGCCGCCAGCCCCCGGCACGGCCCGGGCAGCGCGGCCGCAGCCGAGTGCCGGCAGCCGGCACCGCCCGGCGCTCCCGGCACAGCGCGGCCGCCCCCCGGCAGCGCAGCCCCCGGCCCCCCGCGCAGCCCCGCGCCCCCCAGCGCGGCTCCGGCCCCGCTCCCCGCCCCGGCCCGGGCCCCGCCGCCCCCCCGGCGCTCTCCCCCCGCGCCCGCCGCTCGCCGCCCCGGCCCCCGCTCACCTGCCCCGGCGCGGCCGCGGCCCGGCGGCGCTCAGCGGCCGCTCCGCTCCCCGCCCCTGGCCCCGCCGCCGCCGGCAGCCGCCCCGGGGTCCCCCCGCCCCGGGGTCCCCGCGGGGAAAGGGGCCCTGGCCCGACCCCCTCCCCCGGGCTCCCTCGCAGCCCCTCGCCCGGCGCCGGGGGGGCGGCGGAGGGTTACTCGGGGCACGGGGAGCGAGCCCCGGGAGCGAGCCCGCTGCGGGGCTGGGGGCCCCCGCGCCCCCCCTGCCCCGGGACGCCTCGGCCGGCGTTCCCCGAGCCGCGCTCGCCGTTCCGGGGGGCTCTGCGACGCTCCCCTCCGTGCCCGCGCCGGGACGGGCTCCCCAGGGCACGGACGCCCCCGGCATGTGGGCACGTGAAGGAGACCCCAGCGGGGCGCGGAGGGGCTGGGGCGGGTCCGGGGCGGGTGCGGGGCAGGGGGCAGCTGAGCTGAAGGGGGAGCCGGGAGCCAGGTGAACTCCTGAAATCCCTGTGGGGCCGCGGGACAAGGTGGCACCGTCATCTCAATCCAGGCTCACCGACCCGAAAAGGGGGGTGTCCTAATACCTGCTGGTCATGCAGGAGGTATTGAGGATGCCTTTTCAGGGTGGCCCGAAGCACGCCCTTGCCAAACCAACAAAGCTAAAGAAGTAACCAAAGTACTATTACAAGAAAGAGTACAGAGATTTGGGGTTCCAGCAGTAATCTCATCAGATTGGGGGCCACACTTCATTGAAAAAGTCATTCTGCAAGTTATTAAATTTTTAGGAATAGACTGGCAGTTACACACCCCATATAATCCACAAGCAAGGTGGTTCATTTTCCACTTGACCACTAATTAAGCCACAAATTGTAAAACCTGGACAGGAGGCTGGTTTATCTTGGCCTCAGTCATTGCCTCTGATGCACCTGAGAATTAGAACCAAGCCCAGAGCTAAAGAAGGGCTAAGCTCTTTTGAGATATTGTATAGGAGCAGAGCGTCAGCCCGAGTTGAGAATGAAGTACTTACTGATTATGGAAGAAGCATGCAGAAACAGCTTCGAGACGTAGTTTTAGGAACTGGAGCTCCAGGTCTTGATGGACCTGTGCATAACATGGAGCCACGAGATTATGTATGTGTCAGACCTCTTTCAGGTTCACCTCTGGAACAGAAGTGGGAAGGCCCTTTCCAAATACTGCTTACATCCCATACCGCAGTCAGAGTTAAGGAACAAGCATCCTGGATCCACCACACCAGAGCGAAGGCAGCCCCTAAGTCACAATGGAAATCAACACCTACCAGACCTCTGTGGCTTCGGATCCAACGAAAAGACCGTTGATTGTTTGTATATTAACAATGTTCTGTACAGTAGGAACTCATTCTTGGGACCAGAATCTGTTTGTACAATTAACCCATAATGTAACGAATGCTTTGAATCTGGCAGATTGCTGGGTATGTTCAGCATTTTCCAGAGGTAGTACAGAATTTCCATTATATGGTGTAATGGTATCACAGGCAAATTGGAGCTGGCCATTTAATCATAAAGGGTTTGGTTGTTACAAATCTCCAGATAGTACAGCAGGACCCTGATATGAAGTACAGAAATCAGGAAATTCTACGATAATTAGAGGGAATGATGGGAATGAATGCTCCACTGACAGGATGGCTCAATTTAAACTATACTGCTCTGAATTGGAGTGTATGTGGCCCGCCAATTCTAACACCAACTAATACAAAAGGAAAATATAGTATTACCCCGAAATGTGGGAAAGTGCATCTAGATATGCTCGCTAATCAGACCTATAGTTGCTTACATCAAGGATTATGGTGGTTATGTGGAGATGGCAGGGCCAGGAAAAGACTACCTAACTGACGGCAAGGTGAGTCTGGGGTAGGATACCAGTTCCCCAAGGCAGGATATTTAATCATTCGCGTCCTCCACCGGGTGTTTTGAGATCCCCATGGAAATTGGTTAAATGAGGAACTAATAACGCCCTGATGACCCAAAAGCCCCTCAGTATTCCATAGTTTTGCGAGATGGCATCTTCCTTCATTAGGGGTGAGTTAGAAAAAGCAATAATAAATATTTCTGCCACAATAGAACAAATGGAAAAACTCACCATAGGCGCTGTACAGGGAGTCCAACAAAATTTCTTCATTAAGAAATGTAGTACTTCAAAACTGAATGGGTCTGAAGAGACTTTTAGCAAAAGAAAGAGGATTGTGTATGGTTATTAATCAAACTTGCTGTGTCTATGTTAACCAAGAAAAACGTATTGAAACGGATTTGCAACAAAATTGGATAACCCCCAAAATACTACATCAAGTATCCCTAGATGACACTTCCCTTGGATTTTCTGACCTCTGGGAAAAGTTTACTTCTTGCCTACCTCATTTTACGTGGCTGAAGCAGCCCTTTGTTGTAGTTATCATAATTATTGTATTAGAATTATTGATTTGTATTACGTTACGATGCTTTTGTGCATGTGAAAAAAAAATAACGATAGCAGTTATGAAGAATGGAAGAAACAAGGGCTAAGACAAAGGCTAGAAGATGGGAAATATTTTACCAGAATCCATACTAAGAATGGTATTGTTTAAGCAAAAGAATTTGCTAAGGGAAAAGAAAAGGGGGGGACTTGATGCGAGACAGCGCGGTGCCCCCCGAAAGCCGGGCTGCAGGCAGGAGCCGCCCCGGGGCCGGCAGCCGTCGGCAGGCGGGCAGGAGCCTCCCTGCCTGCAGAGAGGGGCTGGGGCTCGGCCCGCTCAGCGCCTCGGGGGGCAGCCAGGGCAGGGGGAGCCGAGCCCCACCGGCGTGTGAATACAGAGCCTCTGGCAGGGGCCTGCGAGCTGCTGGAAGAAAACGGGCTGCTGAAGGGGTAAGACTCAAGGACACCAGGGTAAAATCACTGTGGTAGGGGGAGATCCCGACCTCCTACTCAAATGGGCCCCCCGAAGAGAGTGAATCCCCCCGCTCGGGGAGCACAGGGAGTAAATTTAAAATGAACTCTACCTTTAAATTGAAGCGAGAATGCAACTAACCAATAATTAGCTCGTAGGTGTAGACTTTGGGCAGAACTAACCAACTTCACTGTGTAAATATGTGAGTAAAACTACGTGTGCAAGTCAGGAGGAGCGACCCCCCTTGCACCCGGCACCGCAATAAACACACCCGCTTTATAACTTACCCTGGGTTACGGAGTTTAATTCCGCACGTCAGACAGAATAAGCAGCCTTTTTACTAAGCAATTAGTTCTTCACCTACCATTTCCCCAGCCACTCTCTCACCTGAATGCGCTCAAACATCGACCTGCAGTAAAACTCTCCTGCAGAGCCTCTGTGCCTGCTCTGCAGCCTCAGGATTTCAGGCAGGGAGAGCAGTTTGCTGCTGCTCCTCTCCTGCCCCTCCAGATGCCTTTGCTCCTGCTGCTCCCTGCCTGCTGCCCGGGGGGGGGGGTGGGGGGGGGGGCGGGGGGGGTGGTGGTGGCTCACTCCCACCCATTGCCCTGCAGGACAGCGACATCCACCGCATCACAGACAGGGTCGGCCCGGCAAGTCTCTGCCTCCTCCGTGTATTGCTTTCCTGATCCTGCTTCCCACCTCAGCCGTAGGGCCACGAGGCACCAGCCTGGAGCAGGGGTACCCAGCCAGGCCTGGGGGAAGGGGTGCATCTCAGAGGCAGAGGGGCTCTAATCGCCCCGTTTGCAGTGAGGAAGTAGCTTGTGCAAGTGAGTCCACATCACAGAGCAAAATCCTGCCACAGGACCTGGGCTACCCAGGAGCACACAGCTAAAATGTACGGAGAGTGGGATACTGCACTGCCTGGTCCTACTCCCACCTCACACAGTGCCCGCCTCAGGAGCCCTCAGTGGGGAATTCCCCTGTTTTCTCGCAATACCCAGTATCCCCATCATCACCTCCACTCCAGCCAGTTCACACCCCCATGCCCCTTCGATGGGTGTGCAATTGCATCCGCAGCCCAGCAGCAGCACAGTGAAGCGGTGCGGTACCCAGGTGGGTGGATGCCCCCTCCGTGGGGCAGATCCGTCACACAGCTACAGCACGAGGTAGAGCACAGCACTCCCACTGTGCCCGCTGAACAGGCATGTCAGTACTCATTTCTGGATTTGCTGATCTTTGTAATGCACTCTGTAGCCCAAGGCCTTATTTATCACCCATGCTATCCTCTGCACTGACAGCAGTGCTGATCTTCCTCGCAGGCTGTTGTTTTCTCATCTCACCCCTGACATCAGAGTGCATCAGAAATAACAATTTTTTTCCTCTGTGGCCTCTTAATGTGAGGGCAGTTCCCTGGCATCCCTGTCTAACAGCTAGGCACTGAGGCACAGGGAAATAACAAGCATTCCTTAGATCCTGGGCCAGGTGAGCCGTGGGTTTTGCT
The DNA here is from genome assembly GCF_017639655.2 of Falco naumanni. Classification (NCBI taxonomy): domain Eukaryota; kingdom Metazoa; phylum Chordata; class Aves; order Falconiformes; family Falconidae; genus Falco; species Falco naumanni. Next base: position 26,043 of record NC_054065.1, on the reverse strand, counting down.
GGCAGACCCGAAGTGCACAGTGCAGTGAGTATCTGGCTCTGCAGCCACAGCAGCGGAGCGCTGAGCACCAAGAGGTGCTGTGCCAGTGGAAAATGAGGGACGCACCCTGGCACGGCGGTGGAGAGACTGGATGAAATGATCTTCCTGTAGGCCCTGTGTAGCCTCCGCCGGTAACATTCAGTTACCCAGAGTGATTTAAAGAGTCAGTCACCAATATTCGAGTGAGCGGAGGAGGTTATCTTTATTCACCAGCGCTGGGTGCATGGGGGATCCCTCCACCAAAGTCATGCACACCGAGGGGATTCTTCAGTCCCCTCTTTATACAAGCAACTCAGACCTATTCATTAACTTTCCAGGAAATCGTTCACATATTCATTACAATGCCAGGAACTCATTTACACATCTCACTAAACTAGTGACCATGATTTAAGTCCTTGTCTTTGCCACCTTCCATAAACAACAGGAACTTAGGACCAGATAGCCTTTTTAAAGATGACAAATCCAAGGACTTCGCAATTAGTACATCCCTCATGTTAGCAATAAGGGTCCTTGCGTGTTTCCCAGCTTTTAGATAAACATAAGTACATCATCCTGTAGATAAGTGGTGCATCATTCATCATTCAGCATTTCGTTGTCAATGCAGTTTCATTTGCGCATCCCATAACAAGTCTGTGTCGTGGTAAAACACACAGATTTACATTGGTTGTAGAACTACTACACAGTGCGTTTTATTTCAGTTTTTATGCCAATATCCCCCACAGCCCTGCTGACCAAGGGATATTGTTTTACCTGAACTAGGCAGGCCTCCTGCTTATCATTTTTACTGTAACAGGTAAAGCATTTTTTGCCTTACCTGGAATTTACTCCCGGATATACCTGGTTAAAGATTTCTTTTACTTCAGGGAGATCCTCTTTTCCACTTTTCTGTTGAATCAAAGATAAGCTCAAGATTTCAATTAATTGATTATTTTTAAATTTTGGTTTCATTTCTCCTTCTTTAAACATCTAGATGTTCTAATAAATCTCATCCCAACAAAGATTTTGGTGAATTTGGCATTCTTGTTTGTTTTCTTAGTTTGTACTTTAAAGGTTTCAGGATGTTTTCCTGGTGGCCAGCAGCTCCCACAACTGTAACAAATTCTGTTCACTGAAGTTTAACACCAAGTAAGTTGGTTTTGTATTCACTAAAAATTCCACCTCATTTTTCCTAGTCCCTAGTTCACCAGAACCCCTTGCTGGTTCTTTAGCTCAGGGCAATCTCGCTTCCAGTGTCCACTTTCCCTACAATATGCACAGTGATCCGATCCCATAGGAGAGGGATTCACTTTTCACTTCTGCCTGACATTCCTCCTGTCTCTGCCTCGTCTCCTCTACCAGCTCAGCACGACCCAGCTCTTCTCTTACCTTCTGTACACGTTCCCTGTTCCTTCTATCAACTTTTCTACATCACAATTACCTAATAACAATCAACTCGAACCTTTATCTAGTCCTATTAGATCATCCTGATAAGTCTTTCACAACCAACTTTCAAACATCTACATTTCCCCATCAAAGACTCACCTTTATTCTCCTCAGACCCGCTGCCTGCCCTAGAGGGGCCGTTACCGGTCCCGTTGTACTGCAAATGCTGCAGCAATTGGGGTGACATTGTCAGGTCCTTCTGCTCAATCGTCAGCAACAGCAACCCCCTCCTCCTCACCATCAGAAGGATTCGGGGCAGGAGATGCTCTTCCTGCTCTGCAGGTTACACAAGCCTGCCTCTGCAGCAGCACTTCTGTTTTAACTCTTTCTTACCCTGAATGCAAATCTGCTCCTTGTTGCTCTAAGTCTGTGTTCTTACACATCAGCCTTCGCAGGCAAACAGCAAACACCCTGCCAGGCGTCCAGCATGCACCTTCGAGGGGGTATGGGGGTTTGTACAAACTCACCCCAATACTTTAACACTTTCACAGGGTCTTTGACTCTCCACACCCCGCTTTAGGTCTTACATAGGTTAGTGCAAGTTTTTATCTTACAACGTGCTTCATTCTGGTTGCTCCACAGAAGGAACCACAACCTGAGCTCTTCTCTCTCTTCCCACCCACCCCCCCCAAAAAAAAAAAAATTCAACAAGAACATCTTTCTAGTTTAGGTCTCAGTTTTTCCCTTATCCTTTTCTAGAGCCATAATCAAAGATCAGGTGGTGTTAATTCCACTTTTGTTCTCTATGAAGAAACAGCATAAGGTGTAAAATTGTGTTGTAATATAAGACTTCCTTCGAGTGGCCATCTTTCACCATCACCTAATGTATACAAAGGCCACCAATTCTGACAATATTTTAAATATGTCTTTTTGTTCAAATTTCCACTGGGAATTCTGCCAAATTCTTTCCAATGCTTCAAAATACATCCCAGGGGTGTTTTGGTATTTATTTCTTGGCTCGGCCTGCCCCCCATCGTCCTAATAAGTCTGGCATTTTTCTACAATGTGTTAGTTATTCCTGGAGGTACCATACTTATCTCAGAACACACACCACAGTTCCAGACCTCTATTTAGCCTTATTTCTTGGTCTCATTATTTTTCTTATTATTATTATTATTGGGGTTTTTTTGGGAGGAGATAATATATCTTAGACACTTGCAACCTTTTGCTCGAGTGTACAGACAGCACCTACGACACTAAGGGCAGAGGCTAGTTCGTGCTTTTTCCAAAGATGTTAGTTCTAATGTTTTGTCCACAGTCTCCCGCTCTAATTTCTAATTATGCATTCCAACACTTCATAAATTGATTTTTCAATCGCTCCGTCCGTCTCTGGCCGGCCCCTCGCGGGGAACACGGACACACAGATCGGGACTCCCCACTCGCTTTGCAGTGACACCGCGTCTCTCACACACGTCACACTCTCTGGGCAGCCCTCAGTCACACAGGCAGTATGTTACACGGTACCGTGCACTTACATACAACTCTAGGAACGCTGACAGTTCACGTTATCACACAAAGTACGCATTTCAATGAACAATTGCCAAAAAACAGATTCTCATTTTTTTCTGGCCTTAAGCAGAGTGTTAAGTTTTCAGCTATTTGCCTAGAATTACCAGAATATTTTTTTTTTCAACATACATTTCATAACTCCAATTTTGAACATGTAACAAGACAATACATAGAACAAACAAGACACAGAGCGCTATTTCAGTTGTTATATTCTAGGAATTCCTCAAATCTTAAGACAACCTAAAGAGAGTTTTTAGCTTCCCAAATCTTAAGATAATCAAATAGGGCTATTACCCTTCTCAGAAGGCGTCCCTTCTTCTCAACCCTGCAAGACGGCGCCCCGTCTTTTGTCTTATGGGGTAAAAACAAATCTTAAGACAATCAAATATTCAAAACAAAGAATAAATATAAATACCTTTTATGTTGTGCAGAAGTCCTTGTCCACCTGTGTGAGAAGCCGAGAGGCAGGGGAGTCTTGCCGACAGAAGATGCAGTCGGGGGCCCTGAGGGTCCCCAGGCCCCTGGATTCCAGCACTGGTGGAGAGTTCTCCTGGCTGGCTCGCCAAATCGATGCCAAAACAGCACAGATAACTGCTCAGAGACAAATTTTGTCTTTAAGCAGCAACTCCCACCATATACTCACTAATTCTTTACACTATATGCGCTTTAAAACATATAGAGGTTTACACTCACCCCTCGGATGTTCAAGACAATAACCACATGTCAACATTCATAATATACCTAATACAGAAATGTTCTCACATTTCCAGCATAAAATGAGTATAACAATTATTATTAGTAACCCTATAATTATTAATCCTATATACACAGATTGACTTCAAATCATCAAACGTGTCAGTCTTCCAACCAAAACAGCATTAGAGTTGCGATATTACCTCAATATCCGAACAAATACCAGAACAGAATCAGAGTTCCGATATTACCTTAATACCGGAACGAATACCAGAACAGAATCAGATGCACACCTGCGGTGCTAGCTACCCGGCATACGCCATCCTGCATAAGCATACAATGATCTTATGTCTTACGGACAGCTTTACAGATGGACCGGTCCCAGAACAGAAATATCCGAAACAGTACTGTTCAAAATATAATATTAATATAATATTTACAATTAATATAATATTTGAATAAAGATAGTACCTTTGCTCCGCAAGATGGAGTCCTTGTCTGCTCCTGCGGTGATCCAGATGAGACGAGGAGCCCCTCCGGGAAAATCCCCGGGGGTACCCTAGGGAGTCCCCGCTCGCTCTCAATGGGTCCCGCAGCCGAGCAGAGGAGGTCCCATCCGGGTCGCCAAATTGATTTAAAGAGTCAGTCACCAATATTCGAGTGAGCGGAGGAGGTTATCTTTATTCACCAGCGCTGGGTGCATGGGGGATCCCTCCACCAAAGTCATGCACACCGAGGGGATTCTTCAGTCCCCTCTTTATACAAGCAACTCAGACCTATTCATTAACTTTCCAGGAAATCGTTCACATATTCATTACAATGCCAGGAACTCATTTACACATCTCACTAAACTAGTGACCATGATTTAAGTCCTTGTCTTTGCCACCTTTCATAAACAACAGGAACTTAGGACCAGATAGCCTTTTTAAAGATGACAAATCCAAGGACTTCGCAATTAGTACATCCCTCATGTTAGCAATAAGGGTCCTTGCGTGTTTCCCAGCTTTTAGATAAACATAAGTACATCATCCTATAGATAAGTGGTGCATCATTCATCATTCAAGAGCATGAGGAGGGGAAAGATATTCAGCTGCTTTAAGGTTTCTATTCTACAGCACCTTATCTTCTCACTGCCTGTCACCTAGCACCCACAGCAAATAAGCAGGGGACCCGCAGAAGGCACCTTCCTTCAGTTTGCAAACCCTGACCCATTCCTTGGGCAGATCGAGCATGAATGAGTGTCCCTGAGTCCCAGAGCAGCTGCATTATAGAGCCTTCACTGCAATGCTTGCAAGGAAAGGAGCACCTCTCAATTCTTACTGCACTGTTTTACCATAACTAGTTGTCCCCAGCACCAAATCTTGTGCGTTTCTACTTGAAAAGCAGTTTAGAAAGCCCTAAATGATGACAAAGTTTCTTTCTAATTTTTTGCTCCCAAGCAAACAAAGTGTTTTGTTTGTCTTGCAATAAAATGTTTTTGATTCATATCCCAAAACTGTCAGGGCTTGGTGAATCCAAAATGGATTTCTTCCAGGATACACAATGAAAAGATTGAGTTGTTCTCACTGCTCTGGTCTCCAGGAGGAGCAAAGAAAAGACCGAACTTGCTCCGTACAGGAAATCGGGCCCAGCTGTAATAATGATGAGGGAGAAACGGAGCGGCACTTTCCTAAGAGCTATTCTTGGGCTAAATTCTAATATATTTTGCAAATGCTGGGAAAGTAGTACCCCTGAAAGCCAGAAGGTCAGTCTTTCTGATGAGTGCTGGCTTCTTACCACTGTGCCACCACCAGGCACAAACAATACATATCTTTCTCCTAAACTGACTCTCAGAGGCAGCTGTGGAAATAAACCATTGTCAGCCCAGCCTGAGATGAGCACTTGAAATGTTATCCCAAATTACTGTTTCGGAGGCAATGGTGGGAAGCCCAAGTGACTTGGAACTAGTGCAACCAGTTCTGCCTCTTACACAAGAGGTCATTAGCATTTGAACAAGGTAGTGACATGGCACTTCACAGGCAGAAACCTTGCTTTGAAGAATACACAAAAGCACACACATCTCTCAGTTATTTGAACGGGGGAAAAGGTTTCTCTTGTCCATCCCAGATTTTCCAGGGCACCGCTATGTGTGTTTACTTGTCTGGAAGATGTGCCTTGTATACCCACCCAAAAGTAACTCACACTCCGGTGTGGAGACAAACACACACACGGGTTACTGGTGACAGGTCTTTCCCAGTGTTGGTAGACACAAACTGTTGGGATGCTGTCAGGTACTGCAGTGCTGTCCCTGCTTGCCGCAACTGAGAGACGGGACGCAGCTTGATGCAAGCAAATGTCACTTTAATTAGCCGAATATCATGATTATATACACACAAGCAATTGTTACATCTAATTCTGATCGGTTCAAAAACTTGCTTATTCAATAACTATGTGGCAACTCCTGCGAGGATCTCACACTAGCTATTTAGCAATTCAGCAATAAAGACAACAATGTCTGCAGCTCTTGCACCACGTCTTTGAGCAAGCTGACAAACCGACCGCCTTATTCCTTGTATAGTCTCAACCTGATGATTAGTCCCTGTTTCTATACCCTTCAGAAATTTCTCATGTCCCTTTCACCAGGGCTTGTGACCCACAAGCTCGAGCACATTCCTTTCAACTAACTGATTGTTACTTGTGGTCCTGCTTCCCAGGCCCCCTCCTGCACCTGCTCTCGTCCAGCGCATCTGTGTGGTTCCTCCATTCCCAGCTGATCTGCTTGCGCCCACATGCCAGGACCTGTCCAGAGCAGTTTTTCCCCTGTGATGGAAAGTGCAGCACAAGGCTGTGCCGCAAGTCTGGAAACCCCTCCATGCCCCAGCAGAGTGTGGGACAGACTCCCACAGCACAGCGCCTTCCCTTACCTCCTCCCACCCTTGGGGTCTGCAGCTCAGAAACGATCCCTTCCCCTCACGTGCCCTGCAGCTCTGGAGTCCTCATTTGAAATTTCAGGGGCAGAACTTATGAGCGGGGCTCCAACAGTCCAGCTGCTTGGGCATGCGGGACTGGCAGAAAGGCATCAGTCCAGTGTCCAGGGCCTTGGTGCAGTTTGGTGCCTCACAGCACAAGGGTTGTATCGACATGATGAACATCCGACGTTAGGGGCAAACTCCATCTGCTCCTCTTCAGGAGAAGTTTAAAGTGGTTCCCAAAGTCAATAGGAGTCATGTGTGCATATCTGAGGGTCTTCACTAATCCATCTGCTAATTAAATAATAATTAAAAGCCATGCTGTCCACATGCACTGCAATCATTACTTTTCATAATTAGCTAAACGTGTAAGTCAGAGCCACTGCTTCAATTTTTTTTTTGTCCGCTGCCTCAGCCATCGCTTGCTTTGACTGCCTAGGCTCTTCACCAAGGCAGAAAATTGGTTTAGCTGCATTCAATGGGTCTGTGCTAAGTACCACTACATGCTGTGAACTCCTTGATGCCTATTTAATGACCCTTGCCTATTACAACTGAGAAAAAGAGATGATTTCAGGATGATGTTCAGCAGTGGTCTGGAACAGCAATTGAACAAATCCAACGAAACCCAAAGAAAATGGTCATGCCGCCTTAAGGTTGCTACAGCAGGTGCTTACAATTAGAAAGCACTCAAAGAAACCCTGGGTGTGGGCCAACACTGTTTACTACGTATTGACACACTCTTTCTTCAGCTAAACACGTCTGTTGGACCACTTGCATTGGTGCTTTCCCCAGCTTTGGAGAGAGAACAGAAACGGTGTGAGCAAGACAAGAGAGCCACGGGCACAGGGAGGCTCCCACCTGTGTGCAAAACACTGGCCCTTGGGTTGCTTTTAAGACTCAGCCCAGTCCTCACTGCCTGGAGCACATTTTCCAACAGAATTCAACTCCAGTTCAGATAAAAGCCTATGTTTTGGGCATTGTTTTGATGTGGTGTAAGGAGAGAGAGACACACACAGTAAAATTAGGCTATGGCTGGTTATCAGCCCAAAGAGGCTCCCTAGCACCAAAGTAGGGTTGGGTCCTCTGCTAAGCAGAGCAGAACTGCCAGTTGGACAACTCAAGCTCAAACTTCTCTGGAATAAGGCCCCACCTTTTTCCTGAATGAGTATTATTCCCTTGCCAAACTGCAATTCTACTCAGACCTCAACATTCTGCCTGCAGGCTTCTCGGGAACAAACATAAGTATTATTTTTATAATGGGGAAAGTTTCTTTTTTCATGCTGCCCTAACTCAAAGCCAGCCAATGCAATTTTGCTCAAGCTTTCAAACAATAATGCCATCTCAGAAAATGTCTACAGATTGTATTTTTGAATGACTCCAAAACCTGGAAGCCTGTGTCTATGTTGCAGGAGAACAGACTGCCCAGTTACACGATTGCTTGAATGCTCCCAGATCATCCCATCACATGTAGGCTCTCAACTTCAGCATTGAATTTAAAAGTGCAGCAGCTTTAGGCATCCCTGGAGGCCACAGTACAGGCAAGTACCTCAAGCAGAAATTCAGATCTTTGGTGCTGAAAACGGTCTCCTGGAAGTGCTCACCTGCCTCCATTCCCTAAAGATGGAGCCTAAAGCAACCATACTCCTAATGTAGGTACCACACCTAAGTGACTAACGGGTAACTGTTGGGCTCACGCTGACTGTGCAGCTCACCACCCGGGGAAGCCGGGGGTCTCTTTGCCTGGGAGGGGTCCGTGTTACATGGCTCCCAGCAGCGAGCGGCAAGATACAGGTGTCTGGCACTGCACTGAATGATGATGTGCACATATATATCTCCAGGGCGACCAGACAAGCCCAGAAGAAACTGACGCTCAGGCTGAACACAGGTAAACGAGCCCAGCGGTGGATCTGGAAAAAATCTACACCTAATCCTGCCCAAGCCTGAAGGTGCTTAAATTCCAGAAGTATATTCTTTTTCACCTGCAAGAGCCCCGGGTATCACTGCAAACCCCCAGCCGGCCTGATGGTGCAGGGGAGCTGGAAACAGGAGGCACAGCTACGCCCGGCAGGACTTGGAGAGGACTCTGTTAAATAAAGTCCCCTGAGGTGTTCAGTTCAGTAGGCATTCTCAGGACAGATCTAACATGCGCCAACTGGATGAGAGTCATCTGAAAGCTCAGCTGCAGCAGCCGTTCTCACTGAAAACGTATCCAGAGGAGACACAGGAGGTATGCCCAAGCTTCCAGAATTCCTTCAGCAAGTTGTGAATGAGGCATGAGATGAAAAATCTCTCCCCAGTGGACAACACACAGACAAAGCTCAGCATACACTGCCCTTCCCTTTTTTGTTTCCCTCTGCTTTAATCAAGGACACTCCACAGTCAGCTTGAATGAAAAAAAAAAAACCAAAAGGAAAAAAAAAAAGCCCTTTACAAATGCCCATCAAGCCCAAAAGTGTCAAGACTATAGAAAAATGGATGGGGAAAACCCCTTGAGAAGGTATTTAAAATATTCAGTACATATTAAAAAAATTCCCTTTTTTTTAAGTTCACTGAAGCTCCCCCTAGCAAGATCAGCTCCTGCTTAGGGAAAAGTGTGAACTGTGGTTATTTGTTCAAAGGTAACCTTTCCCGCTAATATAAAAAAAAATAACTGAACCAAGTATTTCAGAAGTTGTAAAGACTGTTTGAATCTGTGCTTCGGGTTTTGTTGGTTTCTTTCATCCTAGTTAACACTGAAAGTTTACTCTTGCCTCTTCCAGAAGTAGCCAAACAGGCAACCAGGGATATTCTCCAGACCTTGGGTCCTACTGCTGGTGACTGTCTGCCTGTTTTACAAAGTACTTGGAACACCAGGTTAACCCGGGACGGTACAAAATACGTGGGCATCAGGTGAACCAGGTCTGGACCTCAGAGCCCAGCTAGATTTCCCAGATCAGTAAATGGCTTTTGAAACAAGCACTACCTACAAGTCCTTCAGGGTTGTCTTAAAATTTGCTCATTTTGTCTCAGGTTTAGTGAATAAATAAGCTTCTCTAATTAGTGGCAACATTTCCTTTAATGTTCTCTATACCTGCTGAATGTAATCTAAATGCTGAGATAATGTTATTCTAACGCCTTCAGGAGCTGGCACCTCTGTAACAGGGACACTGACTGATCTGTGGTGAACAGCAGGAGTAGGCAAGCACTGTGAGAAAGCAAATCTCTTCCTTCATCCAACGCCTTTGGTTGACTAAATGCATGGATTGTTTTTGCATTTGGTCACAGGTATCAAGATCTCAGCTATACTTTCCATTCCAGCTGTAGCAGTCAGGGACTTGTACTTCTAAGTTTGTGCATCTGCTTTACTCCTAAAAACATCCTGAAACCCCTCCATGAGAAATACTTCAGTCACAATTCTTCCTCTTCCAAGTTCCTGAACCTTGATTTTCAAATACATGGCATCAAATTACGATTCCCTCATCATAATAACTGTTGCAAAGAAATTACATGCTTTTCTCCCAAGAGCAAAGTTTCAACAACTGTGGAATAAATCTGGGCAAGTGGCTGGTGTAAAGGCAAAGTATCTTTCCAATGGTAGAAAATACTCATCGCACCTACCTGCCTGAAAAAGTGCTGTGTTGTTATAGCAAAGACATCAAAGCCACAGCTGGCCCTTTTAAGGTCACCTTGAATATTGCTTAATTGCTGGGACTGCTCATCACACTCTTCCTTCAGTCTCTGAATGAACGGCTTTTCAGCATCTCGACTCTCTCCCAGTTTGGGGGAGAATCCCCTCTTTGGGGTGGTTGGCCTTTGCTTGGGATGTCCTACAAAGGAGAGAAGAAAAGACCATCAGGGTCCCTTTATATGTATGGATATGACCTTCCTGTGTTTCTAAGGCCCTTGGGACTCAGCCCTATAAAAGAAAAAAAGGTCTGTAGCATTCACACAGATCTGTAATGACTTTCAAAAAAAGCAAGAGCACAGCGCAATGCGTTTCTGCAGGGGCCAAAGCTCAAACCTTTGTAACAGTCATCTCACCGCAGGCTCTGAGCCTGAAGGTCTGCTATGAGCCGGGGAGAGCTCTCCTAAGAACGTCTTACTGAGAACTGAGGTTGTTAGAGGAAGGTTCCCTCTCACCTATGTTAGACATCAACAACAGAGGTCTGCATCTTGATGCGTGATGCTGGACCCCCTTGGATAACAGTGAGAGAAATGGGCACGTCCGGACTGAGATTCAGCTTATCCTGTTGTGGATGTGGGAAACAGTAGGATGATGTCTACACTCTACACATGATTTCTTTCTCTGTCAAGTCTGGTGACTTGACAGAGGTCCCAGATGGCCTTTGTAGATTTCCTTTTGCCTCCAAATAGGACAATGTGGGACTGGAGTTGTCCTTCCCTGAATGCAAACACAGCATGGGTTGCTTGCTATTGGGATTCGCGACTTCTTTTTCTCAGCAATACTGCAGTCTACCTTGCCAGTCCCCCTTGCTCTGCCCTTTGTAACACTTCTAAAGTTGCAGCACAAAACAGATCTGTACAGAAATGCCCCCAGGTGCCACACGGTGCTGACTGTTACACCGCTGACCCTGCATGGCTGCTCTCTCTGCACCGTCGGTCACAGCAGCAGCGCTGTACGGTTTGCCCGCAGAAATGGGCCCCGACCGACTCTGGCTCCTCTGACGTGCTCCAGGTTGGCTTGAAGCAAGTCTGATCCTGTATAAAGATGTGGAACCACTGGTGTAGCTTGTGTTCAGGATATCAGCTCAAACACGGTGTCATATTCACGTGAATGGCTCAGGAACTAAAGCTCGCTCACTGACAAGCCACTTCGGGGAAGTGAGGCTTTTATCCTAATTTAAGTTCCTATCCTGCCTGGGTCAGCTACTCCTTTCTCTGGAGATACTCGGGAGGATGAAGCAAGAAAGGGCAGTGTTCTGGTAGTGCCAGGTTGCTCAAGCCACTGCTTGGACCATCTGTTTTGTCTTTATCTTCTTAGCTTCCTGAGAACTCTCTGCAAACATCAGGCTGGGGCAACACCTTTGATTTAATGATTCTTGTTGCTACCCTTGTGTCTCCTCAGTTGTTGCTTTCTAGCTCATTCCTGAATACTGGCCAGGAATTCCTGGTTCACTTCTTGAGCTCCTCCCACTAGTATCAAGCTTTTAGCCGAGGAGCTCGAGTCAGTAAGAAAGAGGCAGAAAACAGCCAGACACCTGGTTCCCATGCGTTACTAGGAATGGAGGACATTGGTCTGGATAGATGAAAAACAAACACTGCTGTGCTGGCAGCAAGGGTTGGGTACGGAAGAATCTGGGAAAAAAGAAAAGGAAGAAAAAAAAAAAAGAGTATCTTGTGGTCTTACAGTCTTGTAGCACGCAGTTCCTGCAAAACAACACAGGAACAATGTCTCCAACTAGTTGTCAGCAATGAAGGTAACAGGGGACAGTCTTCCACTGTGGATGCTACCTACCCCTTTCCCAAAACCCAGAAGAATCTTTCCACAGAGATGCATCTAATGGTATGAGTTAGAACCAATTTACGAAGCCGAGCATTGTTCCAGAGGTAATTTTGTTAGATGTGCTTTAGATATTTTAGATTTTTCAGACTGTGGCCTGGGTGTGCAAACAGACCCTTAGGGCAATTTTACTACATCAGGCAGGGAAGCAGCATAGCTTTTCCAGAACAATACACCAGGAGCATATTCCTACTTTTTTAGATCCCTGACTTGCGTGGAGCCACTGGGAGCATGTCTTCCAATTTGCTGGACTGTGTCCTGGCTCCAGGCTAAGCTTACAGGGAACTAGCTCCAGAGATGCTCCCTCATGACCCCAAGTATCTCGTGCTGCAACCGCAGAGAGCCACGAGTGCAAAACAGCCTTTGACACAATTTGTGCCCATGACTGGCATTTGTAAGGAGGAATACCAGGTTTCCCAACATGTCAAAACTAACTTTACGATGTTGCAAGTCCTAAATACTACAATACCGGATGAGAGAGAGAGAGGACTTTCTGTCATTAAGAGAGTTCAACCAGCACAGCCATTGCCCTCTATCCATTTTCGTGTCAGTTAAAGCCTGTACGCCTTTTTGTTCAGGAATGCTATTTTCTTACAGATTCTTCCATTCATGTAAAGGGGCTCTTAGCTGGGCAGTAGGCAGTAGGTATTATCACAAAATAAGAGATTCATAGGAGCAACGGCCACAAATATCTGTCTTTCTAGTGTAAAAATCTTGGGCTGTTGAGGCAGCGTGGTGATGTTACAACAAAAGGCATAGGGAGAAGTGTAAAGGGAAGCTCTTGAAATCAGTCCAGTTTTAATGAAAACAGAAACCCATCAGGTTGCTTTGCCTTATATCTTTCTAGCTTTCCTGTTCACTGGAACACTTGAAGCACACATCTCTGTGTTGTCCTCGTCAGTGTTATAAGCTGTCCTTGCAAATGAAATTGTGCTATTCTCCTCAGGGATGAATCTGAACTTCTCAGTTCGTTTGGGTCTGAAAAGCAGCTTACTAAGCTTACTCTGCCATTCGTGTCTCCCTTCTGTTGCTCTGCACAAAACAGGGTATGTATTAATGATGCTGGCCCTGATCCTGAATGTCCTTTTTGCTGATGGTGGGACCAGGGGGGAGACCTCGTGTATGCTGAAATAATCACCGAACCCCTTTGATCCACTTCAAAACTCCCAGGTCTTTTTTATCTACTTGTGTTTGAACTAGGAGACATGACAAGTATATACTCACAATTAACACAGTCCATGAGGATTTAGATGGGGAATGCAATTTATTTGCCCTTTAACTGTCCAATTTTGGACATTTTCATAAGGAAAATGAGAAAATTACTTTCAGAGGACTGATAACAAGCAATTTGTAGAGTGACAGATGTCAGAAACAGACGGCACCATCCTAAAATGGAGTGGATGCAGAGCACCTGCATCTATGTACACCTCTTCCTATACACATATTTCAGGAATGGGATTGCATCAATAGATAAAATAGATATCGCTATGAGACTCTGCATCTCAAAACTCCTTGCAAGTCTGCAGGAGGACTGACCAAAAGTCTAAAGATCAGATTCAAGGCTAAAAAAAATTTGCATGACAGTCAAAGACCAGCACTGATTTAAAAGAATTGTACGTGAGGAGGCCAGTAACAGAGGGAACACAACCTAAAGACAGCACTCCAAGTTTTACAGCCTGTTTCATGGCCACGTGTAGGTGTGGCAGTTACCTGGAGGACACGTGCTCTCCTATCACAAAGAGTAAATGCCTCACAAGTTTGTGATCCTGATGGAGGAAAGGCTGTGCTACTGCCCCTTAGCCCCAGCTACACTCACGCCTTGTCCTGTTTAATGGCTGCTTTGATTGTTTTTTGGAATTGTTAAATAGGTGAAAACATTGTCTGTTTGTTATTTCTGTTATTGCTGTTGTCATTTCATAGAATGCTAAAGGCTACTCTCAAAAAATAAAGATGAGGTTTACCTTCCTATTTGATCCTTACAGTGATAAACAATTTTAGGTTGTCATAATTTCAGACAACCAAGCTTAAGAAATCCTAAATCAGTCTGTGCAGTGGGAGAGAGGGCACTTACTCAACCTGTCATGACAATGAAGCAACATTTGAGGACTTACGAATTGGATATGCCAAAAATTTCAGCCTTGAAAACCATTAAGTGACCTGTGGAAATGCAGGCCTCCTTAGGACAACAGAAACACGCAGTACCAATACGCCTATGTTTCATTTTGCTTTCCAGTTCTAGTGGAAGCAAATCAGCTGTTCTGTAACATGCTGCTACCACCACAGTCAGTTCTGGTGCTTAAACTGGAGTCCCGCCGTTATAAATGCTGGTGAGCTGCTGGTCAGGCACTCTGCACAACAAATTTTTCTTTGGATCGCTCTTGGTGATCTCACCAGTTGCAAAACAGCCTAAAAATTGTATGATTCAGAAGACAGTGGTAAGTTCATGTTTTTACCCTAGTAGCTTCGTGAGGAGAATTCTGAATCCTGTCGGTGCCTGGGAAGATTAAATTTAACCTCCCATTTTCTGGATTTTGTTGGGCGTGAAGGAGGAAGAAGAGTTTGAGTTTAGTAAACATGAAGAGACTCTTGATGAATGTTCTAGAGGCCAAAGAGCTGTTCTACATTTTTTTTACTTTACCATCAAATGAAGAAACATGGGGTTCTGCCCCCCATAATAGTAACAACTCAAGCATCATATAGCTGTAGAGATGACATTTGAAGTATTTAAGTAGAGTCTAAAAAATGAGGCAACAGAACAGGAGATAAACTGCAAGCACAAAGAAATCATTGGGACCATGCCCACGCATTTCAGAAGCGTTATCAGCCAAAGGCCAGCCTTAGAAAAGCCTTTAGGTACCTTATACATCTGTTGATGTACACGTAGGAAACATAAATAGAAAGAAATTCCCTTCATTTTAGTAAATAAGCAAAGGTATTCTTCAGAAATGCTAAACCCATGTGTTTGTACGCAATGTTGAGGGCTAAGCTGACAATGCCCCAATAGCACTCGGAAGGTTATTTCTATAGATAACCCCTTTTCCAGTCTTGCACAGAAACAGCCCAGGAAATTCAGCGCCTCTGCAAACAGTAAGAGTAGACCCCAGGCAATATACAATATACTCTCATTCCAGGTATCTGAGGTGTCTTTTATTTCACTATACCTATCTGTTCTCTTGTTAGAGAAGAAAATCGTAATGATAAACATAAATGTTCCCGTGACCTTAAAGATGTAATAGCAACAACTCTTTGTTTTGACGGAGAGATGACTTCGCGGTTGTAACAAAGAAAACACAAGTCTGTTCAGCTCATGCGTTGGTATGATAAAGCCTGCTGTACTCAGAGCCGGCTTAATGAACCTTGGACACAATCAGTCCTCACTTAATAGCAGGTCTCCACTTAGTGTGTTGACAAGAGATGCAAAGTCAACAAGTTTAAATCTTCCCTGAGCAGTGGGTTTTGGTTCATAATTACCTGGTGAATGGAGCCTGGTGGTTGTTACCGCTGATCTCTTAGGGGATGAGACAACAGGCCTGTTAGCATCCCGATCTTTTTGTACTTCTTTCTTCACACCTTTAGGGGAAAAAAAAAAAAAAAAAGGAAAAGGTAGAAAGAAACCCATTTTATACTTCTGTTTGCAACTGTGCAGAACTATGTCACTAAGATACATACCGGAATGGCAAAATACCAGTATTTCACCCATGGGCTTTGCACAGAATGATACTACACAGTACTTCTGTGTTGGATGTCAGCCTGCCACCTCTGCAAGCATGACTGTGTGCATGTGGCTGAGCTGACATGCACAGCACTAAAGAAGGTCAGAAGGTGCCTTACACACTGTCTGGGTTCTCCAGCCACCTGCACGGTGACAAATGCCATTAAGGCACAAACAGCTACATAGGTAGCCCATCCTATCTGTTCTGAGCTCCGTGTTCTCTCTCTTTACCTTGCTGTGCATCCTCACCCTGGGCTGGAGGAGAAGCTGAGTAGGACTATGCAAAGCTGACTGAAGTTACCTGCAGGGCCCTGCTCTACCAGCTTCTTCCCCAGGTTAGGAAACTGCCTTTTCTGGTGGCCAGCTTTCCCAAGAGGGTCTCACACAGGCAAGAGACGAGCTTCTGCAGAACCAGAAGCAGGCCGGCTGTGTCCGGGCTGTGCTGGATGTGGCGTGCCAGACAGGAGAGGGGGTCTCTGCCTGTGCCCTAACTCAGCCAGGGCCAGAGAGGTGCAGCACAGGCGACGCACAGAACCGACAACACGCTGTGCAGGATACAACAGGGCCACCTCATTTTCTTGATGTCCACAAGGCCGAACCAGAAACCTGGTTCATGCTCATCTACGACCCAGGCACGTTCCAGGCTGTCTGCCCTCCCTCCTCTCCCCTCTGTGTGTGTAGCTCTCCACATCACTCTTGACCTCTGCATTTATCCTTTTTTTCTGCAGCCACTAATTCTTCCCACTGACAGCAGGATGCCCCAGAGCTCTTGGATTATGACCTCCAGAAACTTTGCGCTAGCCTTTCCTCTTCCTTTAGTTTTCCAGAGGGAGGCAACTGGGTGTCTGTTATTATCCCTCCCATGGCTGGAGCTCTCTGGTTAGGGGCTCAGGGTGGTCTGTCAGTTGTCCAGGCTCTGCAGCCACCGACTGCCTCTTGTACCAGGGAGATCCAGCTTCATCTGGAAGCCAGAGCGGCCACCCAAGCTCAGCCCACCCCTCTCACCCACCCACAACTCTCATCAAAATAGCTTTGGGGACCATGCTGAGTGCAGCAACGCGAAAGACCGGCCCTGCTTGTTTGCCCATGGTGTGACAGTCAAGCCACAGGGATTTCATGTGGAAAACACCGAGGAAGTAAGAAGAAAGAGCAAGGAAAAGCAAATCTCTGAGACGGTAAGGTATTTTTCTGTTTGCTTTCCTTTTTTATCGTTAGTGTTTGTTGGGGGTTGCATTTTAGTCTGCAGGACTGTGTCACAGCCCCCGGACACACAGGAGAAACAGACACTTAAGGCAAACAATGTTTGCCTCATTAACTTGCCCTTCTCTTGAGTAAGTTCACAGACGGCTTGTAAGAAAATGTCAACGTCCCACAGAATCTGCAGTATCTGAAGCAGGAAAACAAACTCCTCTTTTCTTGCTGGTGCTTAAAGAGAGTGACAGTCCAAAAACTAATGCTCTCTTCCATTTGGCTTAATGCATATGTGGTACGTCTATTTCAATAGTGGAGAAAAGTGATAATTTTATAGGGAGATCAAAGCTTCAGGCACACTTCCTGCATGACTAGTTTTCTGCTCTTTCCAAAGCCACAGCCAGTCACAGTTGCAGTATCAGATGCATCATTCACCCTTCCACTTCCGTCTGCATCGGGACTTGCAAGCAGTGAGCTGCAGACACAGCATCTGCCGTGCACCGAGCTTCATGTCTTCTAGCACCACATCTCAGCATTCCCTTGCAGAGTTCTGCGAAGAACACGGGCACACCCACCAGCCCCGAGCCCAGCCATCTGCAGGAGGATAGCACAAGAGAAAGTCTAAGACCCTCTCTGACTCCCTTCCACCACTCAGAGGCAAATCACACCATCAGTCCTCAGGGGCTGGTAAAGACTGAACTTTTCTTCATACCTTTACTTTGGTCCATCTCCATTTTCTCTGCTGTTTATAAATTTGACATGTTGAGGCTACCGCTCATTTGTGATTAATACCTTTCACAGTGAAGTGACTAAGAATATAAATTTCTTGTGTCTGCCACCTACTACACTGTGCTTTACTACAGAGCAGGACATAAAACAAGTTTATGGTGCCATTTTATCACTAAGGACCAAGTGAAAGCAACCTGAGATGGGAGCTGTGAGAGAAAAGCAGAGCTTGTTTTATAAAGTATAGTTTATATTCTTACAGATTTGAGCATTACTTTTTCATGGCAATGAGGCTTTGGGTTTCTTGTGTTTCCAAATTAAAAATATGATGCACAAATGGGCCATACACCAAACTCCTCTGTAAATTTTGCTATGGCAAATGTCAAACAGGGACAATGGTAGGGAAAGTGTGTTTTCCTTTTGCTTTCAGGAGTAACAAGGGGCATATAAATACTTAACTACTTTTGGGTTTGGGACATTTTCAATAAGGAACACCTGGGGAACTAGTTCAGCTTCTTAACCTTAAGCACAAAGCAAGGAACAATTCCCCGGTTAGAGCTCAGGCAGAAGAAAACAGAGCAAAGAGGCAAAGCCGCCCAGCAAGCCCCATTGTTCCGCAGGGGGCAAGGTGAGGTCTGCGGAGAGCAGCAGGAGCCACAGGCAGGTGCAGGCAGCGGTGCCTGGCAGGGGCGGCTGCATGGGCGACATCGGCCCTGGAAGGTGGGAGATCAGCAGGGCGAAGGTGGAAATAGTATCTCAACAAGGACAGAGGAGTAGGATTAATAGCAAGAGTGGGAAATGAGGATAGCCACCCTCCTTCAGTTTACAACATCAGGAGAGCTGCCAAGATCTGGTAGGGGCAGCAATGCAGCAACTGGGGAAGCGAGGAGGGGCTGCGTAGCAAGGGAAGAGCCAGTGCACCTGCTGGGAAGGGTACGGAGAGAGGGGCACATGCAGCCAGCAATTACTCAACTTCTCCTTCACAAGTAGAAGGGTCCTGGTGGCCTCTCTGTGGCCCTCATTAGCAGGGAGGGATTTGGGAAGCATGCAGCTAGCAAAAGAAAGGACAGTCCGCAGGAGCAAACCGTTCCCGTTCTGCTGAGCTCAGCAGCCCCAGGGAAATCTTAGCTGCTTCCAAAGCTTTCAGTGAGCAGGAGCGTGCTGCGGCTGGACTAGGGCTTCCAAACAGAAATGACCTTACGTGTTTAAAACCTGTGTCTCAGCCTGAACTTTCTTGGCCTCAATATACAGCTGACGGGTCTTTTTGTAACTTTGCTGACTGGGATATCATCAGTTAGGCACAACATCTGCTGTCGCTTAAGAAGAGAAGCTGTTCCAAGTGTCCTGAGGGGAGCAGACCATAAGAAATGGCTGCACGGTGTCTAACCCTGTGTCCTGTTGCCAGTCGTGGCCACCAGCAGGTGCCTGGGGATGCAAAGCCTCCAGTGACACCTCCTGGTATGCACTCTTGCCACAAATGTGCAGCTTATGGACCTCTCCAGAGGGATTCAGGAAAATCTTTGCATTTAATAGCTCGACAGGATTTCCTGTCCAGGCTTTTACACAGTGTCCTCTTGAGATCGTGTAAATGGCCATCATTCATAACATCCTACAGCAAGGCTTCCCACCAGTTTAACTACATATTGTATAAAGATTCACCCTGTTTTGTTCAGTGTGAACTTGCTTCCTGCGAGCTTCATTGGCTGAACCCTAATTGTCCCACAGGGAAAGAAAATAAACAATAAACTTCTCTGGCTATTTATGGTTTTATATGCCTCTGTCACATATTGGAGCTTTTCTGGGCTGAAGAGTCCTGGTCTGCACAGTCTTCCTTCACATGGAAGATACTCCATACCCGTGATCTTTGCTGTTCTCCTATGAGCTTTTTCCCACTCTGTCTTTATGAGATGAGGCAAATAAAGCAACACATTTAATAACTGGGTGCAAAATACATTTAAACAGTTACTCAGTTTTGTTAGCAGCTTCTGCAGTCCTTGACAGTTGCTCCATCCTGAATAACTTCATATTATTTGTAAAGATTGATACCTCATCTGTCATTGATACCTACTCCTAAGTTGCTCATGAAGGTGAAAAACAGCCTTCTGACCATTTACTGAACGTTTACCCTTATCTTCTGTTCCCTGTCTTTTACCCAGTTATTTAACCATGCAACTGCCTTCCTCCTTGTAATGTCTGAATTTCCTTAAGAGCCTTTGGTGAAGGACCTTGCCAAAAGCCTTCTGGAAAACCAGCAGTCAAGCCCCTATCAATATGCTTGTCAGCTCCTAGAACCTGCAGGTTGGTGAGACAGGACTGCTCATCACAAAAGCCACACGACTCTGGCTCAGTATCTGATATAATGGTCCAAATCCGCATTAGATACAAATTAAACTTCTAAGATAACACCAAAAAATCCCAGACATTTGATGTGCGGAAGGAAGAAGACAGAAACAGGGCAGTCAGTAATACTATTGGAGAAGTGCTTCAGCAGAGATGGTGAAAAATTATGGAGGATTAAGAAATATTTCAGATGGAAATAGAAGTAGCAGTGATGAAATTTAACTTGGAGCAAGTAAACACACATTAGCCTAAAATAATCCCATACTTCAATTACTGAGCACAATTACTGTGCTCTGAGTAGGCAGAACCTCTCCCTAGGAGCAAACATAAATAGCAATATCGATTTCTGCCCAGCCTCCACCAGAAATTACAGAAAATACAGATAACACATTTTTTAAATGAGCAGAGGAAAATCAAACATATGACATCTTTATATTCTTCAATGCTACTGTTGTATTTGAAATGCTTTGCTAAAGCAAAGATTTTAAGACACAGGGACTAGCTGAAATGGTAGCAGGAAAAATAAGCTTTAGAGTTCCTTTTACTGTAACATTTGGCAGTGCGAATGGAGAGAAAGAAAAGGAAAGAAGCGGCATGTTTTACAATTATTGGGAAATATATTTAACATGTGTAAGTAAACTGTGGGATTCACTGCTGCAGGAGGCAAAATGTCTGTGATGACCTTGAATGATTAAATGACACACCCCAAAATATCGTGAAGGAAATCATATGGGCAAGGCCACAAACAGGAGTCAGAAAAAGATATTCCACATTAATCTGTAATATTAGAGAACTGACTAACAACAATAGGAATTATTGGTCCTTGAGGAACTTTTCACTGGATGGATCAGAACATGGTGTGGGGGGGGGTGATTTTCCTTTTGAAGATTGCAAAGTAATAAATATGAAATGTAAAAAAGTTTCTATTTTTCAAATGCTAACTTAACCCCCCCTAAATTATAGAAGCAGCTAAGCCAAGCAATGTGTGATCAGCCAGCTAGCTGTCTGCAGTATTTATGGGTGTCATGGGAATAACAGTAAATGTCAGAACTGAATGTATGCTGTCATGGCCACTAATGCAAAGTCACAGCAACTTAATTCTTCCGGTCTGCTTGTTAGTGATACAAGGCTTAAAATGGTTTTAAATGCATTTAGAGAGTTCTTTGTTAAAAACCTTATGAATGTCCAAATGCTGGCATGTTCAAAAGATTTTTGGAATAACGTATTATGCTAAACTGTCTGAGAATGGCTACGCATCATTGTAAGTATCAGCCTGGCTTATTCATCTCCCAGACACTGTGAATTTGGACAATGAAGCCAAATCCAGAATTCTCATTTTGTTGTACCTGCCCTGACTTCAGCGGAGGACCTTCCTGAGCATGATCACAGCACTAACTGAATACAGGAACTTAAGAGCACATTCTGCGCGACACACACCCACCCCCACCCCACATCCCTCAAAATAGAAAATCGGACAAAATTCCTGACAATGTGTGCAGAAGTCCAGATTTGGTCATTCTACAACCCTGGTGAAGAGTGAGCTACCAACTCTTCCTTGAAGATGATCATACTCTGATCTTATAGTCATTGATACATGAGAGTTTCAAAGATGTGTAAAGAGAACAATGAATTTCACTGCAACAATGATGTAGCCAGGAGATAGCTTTTAAGGGCCAGATTATGAGAGTATGTAACAAAGCCACTGACTTCCCTATTGTCATATTTTGTTTGTCATTTTACATATTGTCTTATTACAAGAATGGTAATTTTTCATTTCTGTGATTGGTTTGTGAGGAACAAAACTTTGGGTTTATCTTGCCTGAGGTAGTTCAGATATTTACCCACCTGGATCTGAAATATCTATGCTCTTACGATCCAGCCACTTGTCCTACATCTTGGGAACACTTC
Source organism: Falco naumanni (assembly GCF_017639655.2). Classification (NCBI taxonomy): domain Eukaryota; kingdom Metazoa; phylum Chordata; class Aves; order Falconiformes; family Falconidae; genus Falco; species Falco naumanni. Next base: position 4,055 of record NC_054065.1, on the reverse strand, counting down.
AACATTTTTCCAAAGTATGTCAAAAAAGATGATCTGTGTGAATGAATAATTACAAGAAACAGTCATGTAAGGCTTGTCCTACCCTTAAAACTTTTTGTATCAGAAGATGCTTATCTAGCCAAACTGCTTTGCAACTCAGGCTGACCAGAGCACACCCGTTGCTACCGTAGCTCAGCTGACAGATAGGATCTTATGAAGCTGCATTAGCTTGGTGGATTAGGACCACCAACCAAATTCCTGCGCTCTGCACCCCAAAATCACGGTAGTAGTACATGAATTTTTGGGAGCATGAATTTATAGAGCACTCGTCTTGATAAACATCAAAGTCATCAACCCTCTTTCCTCCACAGACAATGGAGTAGAGCCCTGTGCTGGGAGCCCTCACCAGCATCTTCTGGTTCTCAAATGCTGACTTAGGGGGGCTGCCTGTCCTTGGAGCGAGTGTGCCCTGGGCTTGGGGGGTGTCACCTCGGTACCCTTCCTGCCCCCCCACCCTACCCCCACAGACTGCTCACCCATCAGACCCCAATTCACAGCACAGAAGGGTGCTGTCTGCATCCTGCTGACCCCACACCAGGGAACAGCAGGGAGTGAAATGAAACCGGTTTTATAGAGGGTGCAATTAAAGGAAGCAAGAAGTTCATCATCCCCCTTTAACAGGTGGTGAGTTTAGGTAAGCTGCTCTGATGACAGAACTGCTGTGCAGTTGGATAGCCACAGACTTCTGAACTTTGTGGAAGATAGGTCTTTGGTTTACATTTTGGTCACAAAGGATTTTTCTTCCCACTGAAAAAACACCCCAGTAACTTATAATAGTATTTAAATGCAGTCGTTTTAGTACTGGTGAACACTCCGCAACAGACTGACAGCATGATAGTCTTAACAGGTCTATCTTGTAGAAATCTTTCTAATTTCTCAGAATATATTTTACAGTATTTCTTAGTGTAATACTATTATCTTCAACCTCAGCTTTTAAAAAGGTTTTGGGGGAAAAAAAATCCTGCAACAAAATTAGAAAATTCTAACATGTTTTATGGCAACAGTTTTAAATGAAACTGTTTCAGCATTGAAAATCCATTAGAAGTGGGACAAAACCTCCCAGCATAAAGACGACTATCTAGGGATTCAATTACTGAAACTCCTTGCAATCAACTTATTTCAGTGGAATATTCTTTTTTCAAGCTTACAAGAAAAAAACATTCTTGAAACGAATCAGAGACATCAACATCAAAGTTTCTCTGCATCACAAAGCAATAAGGCAATTTAATACGGTATTAACACATGAAACAGAGGTTAACTATGCTTCTCAAAGATCACTTAAAACAGAACTGAGAAAAATGGGCTGATGATATGTTCTTAGGCTTCTGTTCTAAAATGTTCCATAGTTTCAGATGAGTCAGCTGAGTAGGAAAGTTGGTTGTCTTGTACTGTGCTTGTGCTTCCGGACCTAATCCCATCCCTAATTAAAAATAGAGATTATTTGCCAAAATTTGTCAGATCTGAAAACAGTTTTGAGTTTAATCTTATCTGACTTATTAGCAAAGCATCTAGGTCCTTCTTTCCTTCCTAACTAAGATGAAATGGATAGAAATACTCAATGTTTACTTACGTTGATCCAGAACAAATTAAAATGTAGTAGTATGAGACTCTGTCTTAGCTGCGTTACAAGAGGTCTGGAGCTCAAAGATTTGTACTGCTATACATTCAATAAGAAAATAATACCCATCCTTCTGTACTAGCTAATTATTTCTTTAGCTAGAAAAAAAATGTAAGAAAAATCACTTTTCTTCCAAAATGTTAATTCTCTAGGGAATGTTTCTCAACGGTTCTTTGTTATCTTCCTAACAAAACTGAAAATAATTACAGCAACACTTCTTACCACTCACAAATCTAACATGCCTATAATCATGGTAAGAACAGTTATTTTCCAGCTTTGTATTATATATGTACATTCCTCTTATGCATTTAGAGGTGGACATTTTCAGCCCAGGAAGGGTGACTGTACGTAGCATGTCTGGCCTTCTGCAAATTACAGGCTTGATAACGTAAACTGGTCACTTCCTCAACTAACTGGTAGCTGAACAAAAGCACACATTGATTTACATTTTCCAAGTGATGAAAAATCCTGAGTCGCTGGGTGTCCCGGTCCCGTGGTCCCGGTCTCGGTCCCGAGCCGCCGGGGTCCCAGTCCCGGTCCCGAGCCACGTGGGTCCCGGTCCCGAGCCGCGGGGGTCCCGGTCCCGGTTTCGAGCGTCGAGGGTCCCGGTCCCGGGAGTCCCGGTCCCGGGAGTCCCGGTCCCGGTCCCTGGTCCGAGCCACAGGGGTCCCAGTCCCGGGGGTCTGGGTCCCGGTCCCTGCTCCGAGCCGCAGGGGTCTCGGTTCCGAGGATCCCGGTCCCGGTCCCGAGCTGAGGGGTGTCCCGGTCCCCGGGGTCCGGTTCGGTCCCGAGCCGCCGGGGTCCCGGTCCCTAACCGCGGGGGTCACGGCTCCCAGTGGTCCCGGTCCCAGTCCTGAGCTGCGAGAATGCCGGTCCCGGTCCCGGTTTCGGTCCGAGCCGCGAGGGTCCCAGTCCCGGTCTCGGTCCAAGCCGTGGGGGTCCCAGTCCTGGTTTCGAGCTTCGAGGGTCCCGGTCCTGGGAGTCCCGGTCCCGGTCCCTGGTCCAAGGCGCAGGGGTCCGCTCCCGTGGTCTTGGCCCCAGTCCCGGTCCGAGCCGCGGAGGGATCCCGGTCTCGATCCCCAGCCGCGGGGGTCCCGGTCCCGGGGTCTTGGCCCCAGTCCCGGTCCGAGCCGCGGGGGTCTCGGTTCCGAGGATCCCGGTCCCGGTCCCGATCCGCGGTGGTCCGGGTCCCCAGAGTCCCGGTCGCGGTCCCGATCCGCGGGGGTCCCGGTCCCCGGGGTCCGGAGGTCCCGGTCCCGAGCCTCGGGGGTCCCGGTCACAGGGGTCCCGGTCGCGGTCCCGAGCCAAGGGGGTCCCGGGTCCCGGTGGTCTAGGTCCCAGTCCTGAGCTGCGAGAATCCCGGTCCTGGTCCCGGTCTCGGTCCGAGCCGCGGGGGTCCCAGTCCCGGTTCCGAGCCGCGGGGGTCCCGGTCCCGGGAGTCCCGGTCCCGGTCCCTGGTCCGAGCCGCAGGGGTCTCGGTTCCGAGGATCCCGGTCGCGGTCCCGAGCAGCGAGGGTCCCGGTCCCCGGGGCCCCGGTCGCGGTCCCGAGCCGCGGGGGTCCCGATCCAGAGCCGCGGGGGTCACGGGTCCCAGCGGTCCAGGTCCCAGTCCTCAGCTGCGAGAATGCCGGTCCTGGTCCGAGCCGCGGGGGTCCCAGTCCCGGGGGTCTGGGTCCCGGTCCCTGCTCCGAGCCACGGGGGTCTCGGTTCCGAGGATCCCGGTCACGGTCCCAAGCCGCGGGGGTCTCGGTTACAGGGGTCCCTGTCCCGAGCCACGTGGGTCCCTGTTCCGAGCCGCGGGGGGTCCTGGTCCCGGGATCCCGGTTCCGAGTCGCGGGGGTCCCGGTCCCCGGGGTCCAGAGGTCCCCGTCCCGCGCCACGGGGGTCCCGGTCCCTGGGGTCCCGGTCCGGGTCCGAGCCGCGGTGGTCCCAGTCCCCAGGGTCCCGGTTCGGTCCCGAGCCGCGGGGGTCACGGGTCCCAGTGGTCCAGGTCCCAGTCCTGAGCTGCGAGAATCCCGGTCCCAGTCCCGGTCCCGGTCCGAGCTGCGGGGGTCCCAGTCCCGGGGGTCCGGGTCCCGCTCTTGATCCCCAGCCGCGGGGGTCCCGGTCCCGGTCCCTGGTCCGAGGCGCAGGGGTCCGGTCCCGGGGTCTTGGCCCCAGTCCCGGTCCGAGCCGCGGGGGTCCCGGTCCCTGTCCCGAGCCGCCGGGTTCCCGGTCCCGAGCCGCGGGGTCACGCGTCCCAGTCAGTGGTCCAGGTCCCAGTCCTGAGCTGCGAGAATCCCGGTCCCGGTCCCGGTCCGAGCCGCGGGGGGTCCCAGTCCCGGTCCCGAGCCGCGGGGTTCCCCGTCCCGAGCCGCGGGGGTCCCGGCCCTGTCCCGAGCCGCAGGGTGTCCCGGTC
>NC_054064.1:32283868-32328868 GCF_017639655.2 Falco naumanni | reverse complement strand
CTCCCGCCAGCCCCGGCCTGGCGCAGCAGGTGGGCAGCCCGCCGCCGCCATTGCCCGCCTGCGCCTCAGCGCTGCTCCTCGCTCAAGGTAGGCTTTGGGGATGGGTCGAGATCCAAGGAAAATTTCATTGTCTGCTCCATACAGAGCCATGGATATATATATATATATTTTAAGTCCTAGGCATTTCACATGTACACACACACACACACACACACACAATTAAAAAAATAACTAAGACTTAAAAATCTATTCATCAAAAGAAATTGCTGACAAATATTTCACAGCAATCTCTTTAAGGGTGCACTGCAAGGTTTTTAGCAGCATCCTGATGAAGGAGTTTGGGATTGTAGATTCTGGCTCAGGGAGGACAATTAAAAAGACAGGAAGAAAACCCCAAAATAAAAGGTTGGACCCTGCCAGCTCTAATTCTTACCCAAGTGAGCACTGATGTCAGTAGGAAGAAAAGCTACACAGAAATGCTGCACATGTGAGTAGGGCTTGCCGGACAAGGCCTTTGTGTAGAGGCCACCAAGCTTAAAACTTTACTATATTCAGCAAATATATATGAAGTGACTGTTGGTATTTTTATAGTGCAACAGGTATGACCGGGATGCATGAGCACTGGAAACAGCTCATTTGATATTTTCTGATGGAACTTCTTTACTGTGTGGAAAAGTTCTGGTTTAAGTCCTTCTGGAGAAAAACTGGAAGCAAAGCTTTAGATGATCTTTTTCTGTGGGTCCATCTTCCATGCTCCAGGATACTTGCTTCAAAAGAATTCATTTGTTTCTAAGCACAATGTTCTGTATCAAAGGGGAGAAGAAAGCAAATAATGGAATCATTAATTTTAATCTGATTTCAGAACACAGAGAACCATTCTGAACCTCTATCTTGAAATATTTTTAGGATAAACAGTATAAATTAACTTTTTTTCCCCCGTTAATGATTTCTACACAGGGAAAACACATTTCCAAGCTATTCTATTTATGTTCCACATGTTTCTGCGATTGCCTTGAATTGGATAGCATGGAAAATCCTTTTTCAATCTACCCTCTCCACACCGTGTATGAGTAGGGCAATATTATCCTAGAGCTCCAAAAAGTTTATGTACACAACATCTTATCTGAAATTAATGGGCACATTCACAGTACCAGAAACCCATTTATTTTAGAAAAGATGTCTTGCCTTTTGGGGGGTTTGCCATGTCCCAGTAGAGCAGGATCAAGCTTAATATGGAGTTGTAGGTTGATTTATCTCCAGAATTCTTGCAATTTCTCAGATGTCTGCTAGTGTCGTATCCAGGTAGGGATAGCATAGAGTGACATTTACTATTTCGGTCTTAAAGTGAGTGTGGATATTGTTGCTAATAATCATCCTCTTGTAAATTATAAATGTCAAGGACACCCAAAACCACACTTTCACTGTAGCTTCTTTTTTAGAAGGAAAGCCTCCCATTTGCGGACATTGAGTTGGTCCATTTGGCATACAGCACACATTATCCTTTGAGATGTTTGACCTCTGCCTTTAACTTCTCCAATATAAATGAATAAAATTGGGATTTTTTCTTAAAGGATGGCACCACTTAAAACCCATATGACTTACAGTTGCTGTGCTTTAGATTGGTAATATCATTTCCTAAAAATAAGAGCAAATGGGGCTGACCTGGGCCAGTCCTCAAATCAGAGAATTTTTTAAGTTTTACCATGAGCAGTACCATGGAGCTGGCAAGAAGTTTCTGTTGCTATTAATAAACCAAAAGCACTGCAGAGTGCTGGGGTGCAGCAGATGAATGAGGCAGAGAGCCATGTGCTTTGCTGCAGTACAGGAGTGGCGACATATCCAAAAGGTAGTTAACATCGCTCCAATTCTGCCTTAACTGTGGACTCTGATAGGGGCTTCCCACCAGCTGAGCAGCACAGCAGCTACTCTCCTGTTGCCCCCAGCACACCCCCACTACTGAACAGAAATACTTAGAGGACTGGGTTCAGCAAATTCCAGCCAAGAAAATCAAGATCTAGATCATAAATGGTTGTAGTAGGAAGGTATTATATTTCCTGATTGTCCCACCCAGTGTTGTCCCCCCCTCCCAAGTCAGCCCAGCAGCGTTCTTCACTTTGCTAAATAGCTGTTCTCAGTGCTGCTACGCAGCTTGCTGTGTTACAGCAGAGCAGAGGCTGCATTACATGAGCAGATGAAATATAGCTAATCTGTTAGAGTGAATGAAAATCAGGAGTTAAGTTGCATTTTGAAACTTTAAAGATATCAGTAAGTGCTTTATAACTGTTACCTTTTCAGAATTGAATAATTGGCAATGTTTGTGGAAAAGATAACAAGTATAAATGGCTCTTTGAATGAGTGGTATTCTTTAATTTGAGCAATAGCAAAATGAAAAAGTGTAGAAGTAGAGACCAGGGACTATAAACTGAAGCTAATCCACAGTCCTGCTTCAGATGTTGCTTAAACTACTGATGATTGGGTTTTCTTCAGTGAAACACTTGCACAGTCAGAGCATAGCCCTTAAAGCCTAAATGAAGACTCAAGATTTAAGTGCTAATTCAGCAAATTATTTAAGTCTACGCTCATGCTTAAATTTGTCCTTCTTCCAGAATGCACTGTTAAAATTTCTCATTTAATGTGAGAGAAGGGCATATTTAATATCATTAAATTTAAAGAAAATTTTATCACTAGTGCCGTAAATAAGGTTGGATTTCAGGGTGACAAATGTGGGCTGGGTGAACCATGAGAACACTGCCATGCAGGAGGATAAGTCTGAAGCCAAATCTGCACATTTTCTTAAGGTCTTTCCAGGGAAATACCAGGTATTATTTCTTCTGTAAAGCCTGGATTTCCTGTCTTGTATGGAAATAATTGTTTGGACCTTCAGTTTAGCAGAAGCCTATTGAATGCCCTGTATTGTTCTACACATGCTCCCCCTGCCAAATTATTCTAATTAATGGCTATTGATTTAAGTGTTCTTTATTCTATAAAAGATAAGGATAGCAAAATAACAATCTCCAGTTGGTTTCTCTGTTAAATAAATCTGAAGAAATATTTGTACATAGGATGGCTGTTAAATGCATTGATCAGGGTTTTATTTAGTAGGAGAAAGTCCCAGTCCTTCGGCCCCCACCTGAAACACAAAAGCCCAAAAGGAGGGGCAGGAGACACAGTGTCAGGTTTGACTTCTTTCCAGCTCAGCATAACAGAATTTTGCTCACTCTTTCTGTCCCAAACCCTTTCCTAGGCTCCTCTCTGAGCACTTAGTGTGTGTGGTGGGTTGTATGTGACACACTTGAAGAAGAAATGTTTGGCTGCTCCTTGATGACATAAAAATCAGTTCTTCAGAGCTTCCTCCCATACTGTATAAGCTAAAAAGCAAAAAGCAAAGAGACTGCATGGGGCAGGATTTATGAAGCTCACTCCTAATGATGTACCATATTTCAAGTTTCTTACACTGAACCTTTAATGAACTGATTTTTGCAGTGTGCAGGCAGAACCACTCTTTGCTGGAAGGAAGTGTGTTGTCTCATATTAGTTACATGAAGAAGAGACTGTTCACACTGGTGGTTGGCCCGTGTCAGATGGACAAGACAGCATCCTGTTTCTTCTTAGAATTGCCACCTATGGCAGTAAGTCTTTATTATTCCTTTGGGAAAAGAGTATTTGCATAGCTGTCCCAGGTAGAAGTCCACGGGTTTACTGAACAGTCCATACTGGAAAGATAGGTTGTATCCAAATTTTTAGAATTAAAGAAGAATTAAAGGGTAAGGTGAGCCAGTTAGCACACTTCAGTTACAAGGAGGCCAGGCTGATGTTGTTGAGGGACCATGCAGGACCTCCTCTTATTCTGGGACACAGGTGTTGGTGTTCACTAGACAGTGTCAGGTGGGAGATGTTTAGCCCTTTTGCCCTGCATTCTCTCTTTGACTCAGGGTAAAGCCAACTGTGTGAATAATAGAAGAAATCATCCCAAACACATTTTTTTTTTTGCATGAAAGATGGCTTTAGTAAGCTGATCACTTAAAAACAAACAGTATAGTGCATTTAATGAAAAACTGTCAATATTATAAATGTTTTCTGAAAATGTGGTATTTTCCAATCCCTTCTGAAGGATCTCAGTAATGACCATGAGCCATTGTCAGTCTCTTTTTCCCTATTACCGGCAATTTTCATTAAAAGTCAGCCCAAGGAAATAAGGTATGTGTTAGGCTAAAATGCTTCCAGCCCAGAAATCTTCCAAGCAGGATTAGCAACTGCAGCACTTCCAGCCTTCATGATTTTGTCTTGGTCATGCAACATTTAGTGTGCTTTTGAGAACCTTAGCATCTGGAGTCAAGCAGATGCTTGGACATCTGAATTTTTGGGAAGTATGCTTTTGTCCTGCTAGAACTGCCATATTTTTAAGCCGTCATTTTAAAGAGTTTCATATATGAGAGCTTGGTGGGCCTGGCATAATAGGGAGGTGAAGATGGATTATGGAGGGACCCAAAGTATTCATTAAGGTAAAGAGAGGGAGGCCAGACTGCTTGCTGAAATGAATGACAGATTGTGCCACCTTATGTCTTCCTTTCAGAAGACAGCATACTACATTTTATGTTTTAATTTTAAAGATAATTACTTTAATTCAGTACTTTTTAGGAAGGTAACAGAGATAAGAACATTTGTTATGGGCCTATCATCTCATATGTTTGTATTTGTTCCCCATAAGTGAGGAGTGCTGGAAAATAAGCTGTGTGGTGTGGATTGTACAGGCCTTGTGATCTTCCCTGTGTAATGGTATCTGCTTCATCAAAAAACCCTCACTGCCTCAGCATATACTGTTTTAGAGACTTCTTCCCAGTAATATGAGTAGAGGGCTCTAGAGCTGAACATCTGTGGAGTCCTTGGCCCCTGCATGTTGGTTTGTTGGCAAAGTAGCGTGAGGCTCTGCCTATATTAGCATTTAATTTTGGATCAGGAACACTTTTGAACATATGGCACCTTGGTCTGCATTGCAGAGTGGTCTCAGAGTGTGCAGTTGGGCTGCTTCTGGATGAAACCCCAGCTGCAAGCTGTGCTCCAGGAATGCTCTGGCTGCTACGCAGCTAAAGCAAGCCCCGAACAGCCCCCACCTCAAACACAGGTGCCACTGCTGCACTACAGGTCTGCTTCTTCAGGGTCACAGCGTGGTAGTGCAGAAATAGGCTACTGCTGCTCCTAAATCCGTGCTCAGACACCTATTTTTGAAGGATCCTGAGTATTGTGCCTTTGAAAATCAGGCTACCAATCTCAACCAAATTTTACTAATTGGCACAATATTAACAGAACTGCTTCCACTCTCCCTGTACCTCTTCATTCATAAACATTTACTTCACTCTTGTAACCAAGCAGGCATGGAGAAATTCTGGTGAAGCAGATCAACCTTTTAATGGCATCTAGATGTTGACACCCGTGGCTTGTCCAGCACGGGAAGGTGCACTTAAAAAAGTCCCCTCTAAGGGGCATCTCCAAACTGCTGTTAGCTTGAGCAGTGATCGCAATCAGAAAATAATGAATGTAAAACACCTGTGTTGCTCACTGAGACCGGCCACATCTCAGGGAGCAACTCTAGTAACATTATACATGACATGAGCTGTGATTAATGAATTGCTGAGTGATAACAACATATTTGCATAGGTGGGGGCATTGTATCACTAATCTGCTATACTGTAACTGAGAGTAACGTATATTTCTAAATGGTTTGAAAAAGTTTTTTCTACTTAGTTTCCAAATTTAGTCGGACATGCTTAGTGAAGAAGAGGAAACAGTTTCATTAAGAAACAGAAAGTAATCCTTTTTATAGCACAAAGGCACTTTGCTCTTTACGTGTCCTTGCTTAATATACCATATGCTTAAAATTAGCGCATAGCGAAGCTGAATATTGTTTTTAAGAACAAACCCATTTCTGTGCTCCCAAACCAAATGCAACAGGAAAAATATCATTACTTGTGGACAAAATATAAGAAGGGGATTCAATTTTAAAACGCTTGTGGCAATGAAAAAATATGACTTCAAATGTGAGCCAATTCATTGAGGCCTTAACATTCATTTGTTGCAAATGGAGGGGGCAGCGGAAACCAAGGCCAGAGCCAATTGGCATCTTGCAGGCAGGGAAAGGTCAAGTGGTGGCTCGCCGTGTGTGTGCTACTCCTAGGCTTTGTTAAAATGCTGGTATTAAACAGAAGTTACATCTGAGGTCAAGTGACCGCAATAACAGGGGACACAGCAAGCCCTCAAATCATTCCCTGTGATGAAAATGACATGGAGCTGACATAATATCTGAGGTGAGATGAAACTGAAATCCTCAGCACCTGAACACTTCACCTACTGATGGGTAACCTGACCCTAACCAATCTTATAATCATATCCATGTCAAGGGGGAAGCTGCATTTCCCGGAGCAGAAGGTACAGTCACTCGGGTTTTTGTTGGGTTTTTTTGTTGGTTTTTTTTTTTTTTTTTTTTGGCTCTGACTCTGCTTCTGGAATGATGTTGTTAAAAGTTTCAGTACTCTGCTTTAAGCCTTTCAAATCAATGTCTTCTGTGAAAAATCAGCTCCCACCTCAGCAAACAGACTTTTCGCTGGTCTTCCTCTGCATTCTAGGTGGTCTTTGCTGCGTATTTATGGAGCAGTAGCTGTGCATGCTAGATGTGGTCCTCAGTGTATTTTAAGAGATTCAGGTTGGGATCAGATATGGCACTTTCAAACTAAAGACCACCAGAGAGCAAGTACTTGGGGTGATTGTGATTTTTTCAGTGATGGTAAGTGATTTTTGGCACAGGAGGTGATCTCCTCTAATAAAAGCATCTTTTAAGAAGACAGGAAAAAATAAACTGTTTATTGTACTGTTCCAGCTGATGTCATATTGGATAAGTTTTATGGTGCAAAAATACTCTTGTTTTTTTATGTTTATCTCTAAATCTTATCTCTTTAAATGTTGTCTTTAAATTTGTCTTTAAGATTGCATGCTGGAAGATCCTGATTTCCTAGACTTCTTTGTTTGTGCTTTTGTATTTCCTTTTTTAAAGAGGGCAAACAAAGCTCAAATTAAAATTCCATTTACATAAGCAGAGCTGGACCAAAATACTCCTACAATTTTTTCTGTGCCAATATATTTGCATGACCCAAAACAATCATTGCGCTCAGCTGTCGGATGAATCAGCATGTATTTAAATCAAAGGGAGCGAGGAAAGACTACATTAGTTCTGTTCCACAGACCTGTCAAAGCTCCGAAGAGATTAAACGCATGACCCCTTCATCCCTAACATTGCTCCACAAGAGACATTTCTGTCACTATTTCTGCCACTTGGCTTTCTAAGATGCCACGAAGCCTTAGGGCGACCTCTGCTACATTTCAGTGTTGTTTATTGATTTCTGACCCAGTGCTTAATAGTTTTCCCAGTCCCCCTGAATGGCTTTTGTAAGCAATAGGGTTTGTGCATCTCACCGATCAATACCTTTTATATTTACAATAAAATTGAAACTGCTTCTGCTGGGGGTGCAGCCCAGCATTTGTCATCCTTCAGCGAGGGAAAACTATGTCATTATCTGAATTAAAACATTTATTTCTGATTAAGAGAGTGTCCTATCTCATTAATTTTTCCCTTTCCAATAGAAAGGGAATAGAATCCTATTGATTTTTGCACTTTTACACATCTCCACTGCTGGGAAGATAATTGAGAAGTTAGCCAGAATAAATGAAGTTTCAAGTCTAGCAGGCCAGCCAATACCTTCCAAATTCAAGGTGTTTTTATGAAGCTGGATTTTAATTTGTTGGCAAGCTGAAGCAGTGGGACTTATTCGGCTGAGTAAATTGGATTAAGAGTAGAATCTCCTTGAAGCGTGTCTTGGTGAATGCTGAGGGGCTTGTTCCCCCTAGACAGCCACAGACTTGCTTTAGATTTATGCTAAGACAGCTTCCAAATTGCCCTCCTTCAAAACTCAAACTCACTCCAGGAAGTGTGCATTAGCAGACCAAAAGCCTATTAGCTTACCTCTCTTTCATTGTATCCACTGTCTTAAAAACAACCAAAGTCTAATCAGCAGCTGAACTAGACCTTCAGATTTTCTGCATCAATTGATTACACTTTATTAGAATAATGGGATTAAATCAAGCTTCATTAAAAAGAATTCCCTTTGCATGAATCCTTGCTTCTGAGGACCTTTCCAGCATCAGTGTTTGCAGTGATACTACAAGTATATGGCACTGTTACTTCTAATGTTTTTCTCTCTATGAATTAGCAATCAATATACCATCTTCATTTCCCATATATAAAGGACTTACAATCGTTGTATATTCCACTAGAAAAAACAATGTGTGTTTATACAATGAGAATGATAAAAAATTGTATTTGAATTAGACAATATATTGTATATTTTTATAAGTTATATAGAAGATTATATTAATATATATATAAATAAAAGTATATTATATATGTGTTTTATATATACAGGAATAGATATATTCCTATATATATATAGGAATCATATTAGCTGTTTTAGAGCAGGGAAATGTGTCTTCCTAAATATATTATGAGTCCTGGGATTCCTCCCCTTTTGGAAGTAAGAAGCAAATCTCTGTATAAAATTAATTCAGAACTAGGAAAAAAAATATCTCAATCTACAAGTCTATGTCAGTAATCTCAATTCAGAGACTACTAGACAGGAGGCTGTTTTCTCACTTTTATTTAAGCATTCTTTACAATTTGATTTTGAAACATAGATTTGATTATTTTTCAGTAATTTGTGAGGTTTTGGCTTTGATAGACCTTTTTCGGGGAGGGGGGGATGTTTTGAATGTTTGAACCTTATTAGTTTCTAAGGAAGAAAATATAAAAGATACAGGAAAAAGTCCCCTGAGAAAGCATTGTAAATGCCTTAGTTATAACAAATCAACAGCACTAGATTAAAAATGCTGTGTAAGTGAAGAACTTAATTTCTTGCAGCATTTTAATGCATAGTCCCAAGCACCAAAGTATGCAAAAGGTTGAATACATTCATCACAAACATTTCTGTTTTCTCTTTTTACACCAATGAGAAATTACAAGATTACCAATGACCTTCCTACCAATGAAGCACCATAATTATGGTCATTTGTTATACAACAGAGATGAATGGATAGAATTTACATAGAATAAAAATATTATTTAACAGCTGTTATTGATGTGTGAAGTGTAATCCTAATTTATTTAAATGCTATAAATATATTGGTAATGTATTCTTTTCAAATTAACCTATGAACCTCATACTGGCAAAACTTCAATTAATATTGCACTAAAATCCATTTCCTCATGTTGTGGGGAATATTGCATGGGTAAAAATTTACAGCTACAACTGCAGTGTGCTATGTGCAAGTTCTTGTGTGATTTTTTCAGCCCTTGGTTCAAGTTGGTGGTATTTGAATTATGAAAAAAAAATTCCTTTAAATTAAAATCATGCCAAACATACTTTCACAAAACCAGTTTTCTTTTCTGTTGTTTAAACATACAGTAACGGTTTCTGAATGAGTTGCCAAACATTATTTACCAGGTGCATTTTTAGGTAAAGTGTGCTACTGTATTCCAAGACCTGTTGTAAATTTAACAGGCTTGAGAATGAAAAAAAAAAAAAAAAAAAAAGAGAGAAAAAGAAAAAGAACTCTTCAGGATATTTTCAACTCAGTTCTTTCTGGTTTATATACTGTAATGTTGCATCTTATGAGAACAGGATGTGCTGAATCGCTGCAGCTTTTGATTAATTTGGAGACACAGGCAGATGTATATGTGTATAATACTTTTAGGTTTATCTCTTTTGTATTCTGTCCATCTGCCCCTAGCTGTCATTATTCCATGTTCATCGACAGAAGAGTTATAGTTTGCAAAAACCTATCAGGTAGGCTGGACACCAGATAATTGAGGTGATGATCAGTGCTAGCAAAAGACAATTGATAGTGATAGTGTCAGAGGCTGTACCTAACAAGATCTGCACCCTCTGTCTCCTTTAGCCTTTCTTTGGAATGGACAGAATATGGAGTAACATGGACATGTCTGATGTGCATCAATAGATAGGATGGCAGCGCATAATACTTCTTAGAACTGCAATATGATGGTTGTATCTTTTGACATTGCAGCAGGTTATTAAATAGAAATGTGAACTATTAAGAGATGATCTTGACTCTCAATACATTTTTATCAAAGTCAAAAAATAGTTGACACCATTGAGTGGTTCCACTCTGTGAAGAAGCAGGAAAAATCTGGCATTACAGGAAAGCCAAGTATCCTAATTGCCCCATTCTTGAAGAGGAAGGCAGATCTCAAACCAAAGATGTTTCATAGAAGTAATTAATAAATGTAAACATGCATCTTTATACCCGAGTATAAGCACTAGAGCATAAATAAATAGTTAGCATTTCAATTTTGTGTGCAAGGTTGCCGGTGAGTTATCCATGAGTGCGTGAACTGTAGAGGTCACAAAGCAGAAACTCACACTGTAGCAGTCCCAAGCTTCAAAGTTGGTTGATCCAGGTTCAGGCTGGGAATATGTCCTCTTCTTGCATGCAGCTGGTCCAGGAGTGTAGGTCAGAATGCACAGACATCTCTCTCGTTCTGATTCAGAAGGAAAACAGCTTTCATAGGTTGACCCTGTCTCTGAAGATATTAGTATCTGAAATATTTCCTGCAATTATAAAACCAAACGGATGACAGTAAACTATGGGAGTGTATTTAAATCTCCTTCTGCCAAAAGCATCTCATTCTCTTTTACCATTTTGGATTACTGTTTATTTTTCTGGACATTTAAAAACATAATTTTCCTTCCTGACTTTTAAAAAATGACATCTTTATTTCAACCCAAATGTTCCATTCCTACGGCCGACTCTGTGACACTACCTCCTGCAGAGCTTTGTAACATTTTCACGAAATGGATGAGATCTTGCATACATGACCCATTCAAACAACTCCAAGTGACACAATATTGCACAGCTACATGTTTTCAATTATTAAGAAAGCATTAGTGTGGGCAGCTTGCAGTAGGATTTATCCTCTTATGCCTATCTGTAATGTATGCAAGAAAGTCATAGCTTTGCAAGGCTATTAAACACCCTATAGTCTATATAAAAACATGCAAAGTTGAGGCTTAATAGCAATAAAATATTATGGGTACTGCCCTCACTCATGGCTGAATGAGCATGTCCCTTGATTGGGTAATTGGCAAACTACACACTGTAACACACTCATGAATAGTCATGCGTTTTCATTACGGTGAACAATAGGTTGCTTAACTATATAACTCTCTGCTTTCCAAAATGCCTTTGCATTTGTCGCAGAGGCTCTTCCTCCTCACGCAGGCTATTACTTCCTGAGAGTTCTGCATTCTTCTTCCCAGCAGTGTGCTCGCAAAGCCATTACATGCTTGCTCAGTGGCACTGAGGCTCTACTGTCTTTTATTTTTCCCTGAGGCCGGTAGCCTTTGGGAGGGACTAAGACACATTAATAGAAAAGATCTGCTCCCTAATTCATGGCATTTCAGAGAGACCTTTGAATATATTGGGCTCCAGTTGAATTAATGTCATTTCAGTCAGGACAGTAAGTTTACTGTAGTTTGTCAACTATCATTCATTTAGAAAGTCCAGTAATTTAATGTGTAGCAGAGGGCGGCGGAGATGGAAGATGGACCTGAATGAATTATGTGTGATTTTTTTAAAAACGTGTGTGCAGCCACATGGGAAAGCATGATTCTGTTGGTCAGAGTACAGTGGAAATACATTCATGAAGTGGGGCTGATATTTGCAATAAAACCAGCCTTAGTCAGCATAACCAGTAACACCTGGACCCCCCCTCCTTTCCCCCCAACTTCTGAGAGGTGATGTCTGTCCCTTTAATGTGGGAAATTGATTGATTTATATCTGTGTGATAGATAGAACGATTGTCAACGGAATTACACTGAATTATGGTGACACTGCTTCTGCTCCACAAGCCACTCCCCATATGTCCTATAACTCAAAAGCAGAATGACAATAATACTATCTATGAAATTTATATTCATGATTATAAATTAATTCTTTTTGGCCAGACCAGCAGCGGCAGCAGCCTGGCTTTGCAATTTCCAAACAGCATTTATGGCATTGGCTTGGGAACACTATCTATCAAGCTTGGTGACAAATGTGGTAGATGATGGTCTTTCCCGCCGCTGGCTCAAACATCCAGTTGTGTTACAAGGGGAAAGAAAATGCTATAAAATAACAGGCATCCTTGAGTAGCAATTTCTGACTAGAGTTCTCAGCCTAACATCAAGCTGCACAAGTCTTCTTTAAATGAATACTCCTTAGGAGAGAAACATGGAAACCAGGCTGTATTCCCATGTGGAGAGGAAAGAGCCAGAGGTAGTACAAAATAGCTATTGGAAATTGGAGAGGCTGCAACCCAGCACAGGAGCACCTGCCATCTTCAGGGAAATTCACTTTCTAATCTGGGCCTGTAATTCACACGTTGAACCCCTTTCAGCAGTAGGGTGGAAGAACCAGGGCTTTTCTCCACAGTGTTGGTTAACTTTTTTTTTATTTTATTTTATGTGAAATACCTTAAAAAAGGAGAAAAACAAGAACAAGGAGAATGAAGCGACATCTTAAAGATCAGTTAGTGGTGGTGGAAATCTTCAGCAGATCTTGTTCTCTCAGTGATCGCAAACCAGTGTAAGTGCAATGAATGTAGCAGAGCAGTGGCTGGCTTACACCAGGGACATGTCAGGTGCAGAGTCACTTCATGGACGTTTTGAATAGCCTTGAAATGCCAGTAGTGCACGTTGGAGGTGTTTTTTTATATTCTGGTAGCTACTAGTTGGCACATGGCCACAGAATGAAACCCACCAACAGCCAGTTGTAGCAGTGTTTAGGCTGTCTGTGTTTTCTTTTCAAATGATCCTCCTTTGCAATAGTGAAGGCTGTGGTGTGGCAAAAGTTGATAACCAGGATGCAGATTTATCCCGTGCATTTTCTTTCCCAGATCACACCAAATGCAAATTTTTTATACAGACATGTTCCCCAGGCATTTCGCAAGCATTGAAGACCTTTTTCCCTCCTTCATTTATCAGCTGTCCCAAACCAAACTTTTAGCCTGAAAATTCACCTAGCACACCATTCAGAAAGTCTATCCTGTAAAATTTGTAACTAGTGTGATCATGTTGATCTATCATGTCAGCCATCCGATCTGCAGAATCACCACCCCTGCCATACACAAGCAGCATGAGTAACACACCACCAACAGAAACATTACAACTGTACAGAAGAGATCTGCTGTCCAAGAGTCATTAGCTGACGATGGGTGGTAGAAATTAGGAATAATGATTACATCCGTGTGCAGACACATGTTACATCGATGAGCAACATATGAACAGAAAAATGGTGCAAATTAATAAGTTACTTCTTTTGAAATACTCAGTTGGCTATAATAATTGCTTTTTTGCTTCAGAAAGACATTCTTTGCAAAAGTGCCTAGCTGTTAGTATTGCTTCACTTCATTCACATGTTATTTAGCCTGAAGGAGAACCTCTAAAACTTATTAAAGTTGTCTGGCTCTCTCAGGAGTTTTTTAGGTTAGGTTTTTTTTCCAGGTGAGGACCAACAAACAAGTGAAGTGTCACGTACAGATGTGGTGCTGAGCAGTTTGCACTTTCACTCACAGAATCCAGCAGGGTTGGCTCCAAGCACTGCCTGGTGCCTGCTGCTCTTCATCTCCTGTCTGGAGACAGGTCCAGGAACCAAACTGTTCCTGAAACTGTTATCATCTGTGAGGTCAGCTCTGAGATCTTTGCTTCTCTTCACCTTAGGTACTCCGAGGGCAAGGGGAGCATTTTACTATGACCTCTTGCCACCTGCTGCTATGGGAAAGAGGGGCTGTTTGCAAGGCTATGACTTTCCTAATAGCTCCCAGGCACCTTTCAACTGGTGTAGCCCACCTTACCTGCTCTTGCATGGGTTGCTATGGCATCAGCAGTCGCTGTTGTCCTTTTCTACAAAGCTTTGCTGATGGCAATGACATACTTTCAGGCAAGAGTCCCTCTGTGTGAAACGGGTTGTTGTGGCAAAGGGGCATGTTACCAGTGTGACCCCATTAATGTGTTGCGTCTTGAGGGAGTAGGACAGTGAGAGGTTTTTCAACAAGGCACTGAATTATCTTGAGTGTTACAAATAGCAGGGGATTCCTGCTGTTTTCCTGGTTATAAACACAAGGTTGTGGGAGCAGCTTCAGGTGAGACCAGTCCCACTGAGCTCTGCCTTTGCACCCTGCCTGATTTTCCTCCTCTGCTTTCTCACTCCAGCCAGGTCAGCTGACTTCCAGATCTTCATACTGTCCTTTTCTACCCATTTCTTGTCTGGATTTATTTCCTACAGCATCTTCTTAACTCTCCCTTCTGAAATACAGGAAAAACCTGTAGTCCAGCCCCCTTTATAAAGATACTTCGGGAAAGTTGGGATCCAGTAAAAACTCCAGTTAAAGATACTTCGGGAAAGTTGGGATCCAGTAAAAACTCCAGTTCATTTCTTCTCTGCTGCCTCCCCCTGCTATCAGTAATAACTGCCTATGTTACCTGTGCTTTCCCTGCTCTCTATTTATCACTTTCATACCCCACTGCCATTCTGTCCAGCCCAACTTTCTGCTCTCCCATCATCTAAATGCATTTCCGCCACCCTTCTATGTAAATTCTGGCTTACACTTTGTTATAGTAACAGAAATGCATGTTTATTACACTGTAAGTCTCCAACATAGCGAAATCCATTAATCGAAAAGGTTTTTCCATCCGTTCCAAGTGAACGGAGATGCAGCTGTATGGAATATAGCTATGGTGCTTGAAAATCTATATAGACAGCAGCCTGGAGAGAAAGGAAGATTGTTCATTTACATAGTTTGTGGTCTTATTTAGAAATTCAAGGTAAAAGATGGGCACATCTTAAGGCACCGCAGGAGTGAATTTCATTTGATTACAAATGGTGTGCATCCTTAAAAGACCAGGTGGGAGTAAATGGTATTGCTAGGAGAGCAGGCTAAGAATGGGGTTAAATCCTACTTAGGCCAGCTTTGAAATAGTTTTTTGTATAAATCCAGAGTGACACTGAGGGACAAAAGAGCCTACTGAATAGAAGTGCAAGCTAACCTAAGCCTGTGATTTCTGGGAAAAAATTAAATAAACTCAAGCCTCGCACAGGTTGCCATGTTCTGAGGGCAGCCCGAGGATGCTCGCCAAAGGTCTGTGGCCACACAGGAGACTAATCCTTCCTCTGGTTATAAGTAGGTCCCTTCCAAAAAAAATGTGTTCCTTGGCTGTGGATCTGCATTTTGACTGTCTGATGAATCAGACATAAACTATCACGGGTTTTGAGAAGCTCATTATTCTGAGTACTTCACTTGCTGTTCTCCACGGCCAGCTATCACAGCCTGGAAGACTTTCTGCTGACTCATCTCTTCCAGCTTTTAAGACAAAATCCTGACCTTGCACAGTGTACTTAATTGTGCTGGGGCTCAGAGGAGACCTCGGCAGCAGAAGTTCCACAGAGTAATCCTTCACTTCCACACCTGCAGCACTGGTAGGAGTTATTGAAGTCTGCTGAAGGGAAAAAGAGATTTAGATCCTTTATCTAAATGAAATATCCTAACTTTGGTAGTTCCAAAATCAAGCACAAATATTAATCTAATGGAAGGTAGAAGCTGCAGTAGGTTAGTTGTTCTAAAATTGAAGAGTAGGAATTAGAAATGTAGTAAGTCATCAAGACCATGGCTCTGGCAAGAGGCTGTTTGTATATCGTGCTATGAATAGAGGAATTTTTTCAAAATTACTGATTTATGAATGGTCACTAGGTGCCATTGAATATGAAACATATGGGCTTTTTTATCAAAAGGGACAACTTTATTCTATGTATTTAGATTGCGTGTCCCTCCATACGTCTCTGATCAAGCAGTGAGGAATAGGGATATCATTAAAATAGAAAAGATTAATAATGAAAAATAATAGCTTGTTATTTGTGAACCTTGATTTTAGTGTTTCTAATCCCTTTCATCTTAACCAGTCCCCTGGAACTGAAAGCAGGAGCTACTGCCCTGTACTTACCATTACCACAGTTTCACAATCTCTAAGGATCATCACTGGGAAAAAAATATAACACAAGCTGGGAATTTTGTTGCCTGAAAGTGTTAGTAAATTTGAGTTTTCTTCATCTATATTTCCTGTTTCTTGTTTTCTAATTTTAGACTTTTGGTCACCCTTGCACTGTGGAAGAAAAATAGGTATTACATGATACATACTACATGATGGTTATGTGGTTCTTGGTTTGGAATACTTTCCATAAATATTCTAGGAAAATAAAATGGTAAGAACTCCCAAAAGCTTGCAGTTAGGCATAGAAATGACAGCAAACTCAGACCCAATTTCTTCCGGGGAAGAAGAGCTGCTGATAGCTTTTGCTTGTCTGCCATGATGGTGTGTTAGTGACGGGAGCTGGACAGCCAGATTTTAGCAGATCCGCTGGGGGATCTTACAGCTGCAGGCTTCGGGGAGCAGTTTTACTTCCTGTGTCTGCAAACAACAGCACAAAAGTGTGAAAATATGAGAAAGACTGTAACTCTAGAGACTGCCAGGTTTGAGGAAAGCACAGGGCAGATGACCCCACAGGTCACTGCTATCTGTTTAGAAACAGAATAAGCCCAGGAAAGACAACTGGAGGAGGAATGTCTTCAGGCTTCCCCAGGGAGGCTGGGGACTGAGGATTTATTCTTTGCCACTGGCCAGTTAGTAGCTGCCCTGCTGGTGGAGGATTTGGGTCATGGGCCAGCTCAGGGAGGTGGTTAGATTTCCTGTAAGCTTCTCCCTGCTAAACTGAGCTTGATGTTTACTGGTTCCCCGCCCCCCAACCCTCTGACTGACCCACCAGCCCTTTCCCCATCCATAACCAGAGCTGGTTACTTTTTCTGAAAGAGCACCTGTGCTGTGTTCCCCAAACCTTGCTGTGGCTGGGTCACATCCTGCAGAGCCTCCAGATGCAGTTGTCTGCAGTGTTGTTCACACTGTGCCACAGCAGGATTCACTTTACCTTCTGGGCATCACTGCTTAGAAGTAGGGACAAGCCAAGAAAAATTAGTATGAAAAAATATTTATTTATATAAGTAAAATGGGACCAGAATAATTTTAGATGTGAAACTACAGAGGTAGATGGAATTCCAGCCAGAATGAATGTAGCTATTGATCTTTAAAACAGGTGGCAAAAATACTGACGAAATTTGAAAAACATGAAACTGCGGTAAACAGAAGAATCCTCAAACATAGCTCTTCTGAGCTGTCTACAGTTTTAATGGAATTTATTTTTCAAATTTAGTTGAAAAAATTCATTCCCCTGCTGAAATTCCAACTTGCCAACTCTCAACCCCAGGTGGATTTTTATAGCCAAGATCTAAACCCCTGAAAAATAGCGGTGTACGGTATAATGGAAATGCTGACACAACCTACATTACAGCTGCACGAATTGTGC
The DNA here is from genome assembly GCF_017639655.2 of Falco naumanni. Lineage (NCBI taxonomy): Eukaryota > Metazoa > Chordata > Aves > Falconiformes > Falconidae > Falco > Falco naumanni. Next base: position 32,311,360 of record NC_054064.1, on the reverse strand, counting down.
CAGTATAGTTTATGGAGAGCCCATTTTGGTTTTGTCAGGTTTTTAAACACAGGCTGTTGTAAATTTGAAAGAAGACTGTCTTGTTAAAGCTTTAAGACTGTACATATTAGCAGAGATGGGTCTGAACCAAAATCTCCCCTTTCAGATGCCTTCCTGAACTTTGGGAGAACTGGAAATCTTTCCTGATCATCACAGTGCCATCATTATCTCATTTTGCTTTTGTCTTTTACCAGAGGGAATTAGTTCTGTTATGAAATACAACCCCCAGGGGCAAACACAAAGTAGGAGGCTGTTCTCCTCCCAAGACACAAGCTGGACAGAAAAAAATTGTGGGGAGAAATAGAAGTGCAGTTTATGCTGCACAAGTTCATCCAGGGTCACGATTAGGCTCCCAGTCCATTGAAATGGCAGTTCTAGCCCAGAAGTTAGAATTATGCTTTTACCTGAAGTCTAATGCCTATGGCAGGTAAATATTTATCAGTACAAATTGCACTGAAATGAAGGTATTTTCAGGCTGAAGCCCTGGCTGTCATTCAGAAAATTAAGTATTCTGTCTTTACTAAGTGTGTATGGAAGAAGTTGAATTTAGGCTGAGAACCTGTTCTCAGTAGCTTTTGGGAAAGTTTACCCTGAACTCATAAACAAAGTCATTGTGGAAATGCAGATAAAAACTAAATGTTACCACTTGGGCCCCAGTGTAATTTGATTGATAACATCAGCAGGATGTCTCTCTAGTACAACTAGAAAGGTGGCACCTTTCTAAAGTATATGAAAGCTGGCTTACATATGCATAAATTAACCTAGAAGAAGGTAAAGAGGAAAAATCTATTTAAATCTGCATTAATCCTTTATTGGCTTTTCCACTTCTCATAAACAGTTTGTAACCATACATATATCATCATACCAAATATCATGTATAACTTCTCACTCAATAATCCAATTGATATCAAGGTGATATATTCAGTAGCAACAGTTCTTAAATGGGCCATTTTATAACCTAGGCAAAGGTTAATCATCCTTAGCTTCTTAAGTGTGATCTTAACAGTACTGCTCATGCTTACCAGTGAATTTCAAGCAGTGCTGTGGTTTATAGTTAATTAGGAGACAGGTTCTCCACTGATGTTGAAAGGAAAGCTATGATGTCAAAATATTATTAGTAGTGCTGGGTGCCCTATTTTCAGGTGCTCAGCCGTGACATGTAGGACCCTGACTGTCAGAAGCCAAGATCTCAGCATTTTCTGATTCTCAGGCTCTTTAAAGATATGTCACACTGAGAACCCAGGAATCCGGGATATTAGAACCACTTGTCATTTTTGTTATAGTTGGCTTTGTTCAAGTCTTCTTGTGGCCTGTCAAAAGTCAATCAGCAGGAAGCCAAAACAAGACATCGCTCTCCATCAGATTCATATTCACAGTGAAGCAGAACATTTGACCTAGTGGCACCAGAGTGACACTGTCAGCAGGATCAGCATAGTGGCATGGTGGCCACACCAAAGGCTTCCATCATGCCTTAAGTGTCCTGGAAATAAAATGGTGACGCAGCTAAATTTAATCTCCCTGATCCCTCTTGAGAACCTCCCTTCTTCAGGCTATTCCCACATAGACAAAAAGATTTTGTCTCACTGAACCTATTTATTGACCGCAGCTGTCACCCTTGCTCTGACCAGTGACCTTATCTGAATATTCAAATCTATTGTAGATCACAAGTTCAAATGATTTTCTTACCCTTTGAAAGCCCTGTTTTCATAGTGAGCTGATTGCAAATGACAATATTATAAGGGTTGTAATTGAGATTCTACAAACAATTTGCACCTCAGATTTACAAAAATAATATATATGGAAGTGTGAATGCTGCTGACATTTCCTTCCCCCACCAGACTGTTGAGTTGATCCTGTTTGTGGAAACAAAATGTCCCCTTCAGGTACTGAAAGACACATTGTGCAGAAGGATTTTGGAGGGACTTGCCAAATCTGCTTCTGCAACTTAAACCCCACTGATTCCAACTTATCCTCTTGGCATGGGTGGGAATCAAGGCCACAGACAGCATGGACCACTTGCCTTCCTTCCAGGAGGGTAATGTGTGTTGTGAAGGGCAAGCACGGGCTTGCACCATGCCAGGGGCATCCCAGGCTCAAAGTCTATCTGCCATCTGCCTTAAACACAAGCCCATACCAAAATTCATCTTTTATCCTTCCTCAAGCACCAATAGCTTCCCTGAAAAGGGGACTTCCAAGGGCAAAGACAGGGCATTCCTGTGCAGTGTCTGTAAGGTGAGCTGAAAGGTGCAAACTCAGCACAGAAACATCCACAAATGGTTCTAGTTTCTTTCCAATTTCACAGTTATTTGTTGGATTCAAAAATACTCTGTCCTTCATTAAGTCATTTTTTTTTCCTTTAAAGAGGATTCTTCTTTGATTTTATTACTACTTTTTTCCAGAAGAAATTTTTTTTCTAGCATTTTAAAAATATTTGAGATCAGGTTGTTACAAGCAAGGATGCTATACAAAAATGTTAATTTTTACCCTAACTTAATTCTTTTCATTCCCGCTTCTGTTTTTTATAGCATATCCCATTTTTATTTTGACTGTACTTCCTTGATTTTTTTCCTTCTTTCTTCTCTTGATATTCTTCACAAATAGCAGAAGGCAGACTTAACAATATTGGACTTAAACCTTAATCTGTGCTACCTGAATGACTTCAAAACTGCCAGAACTAACTGATCCTAATAAGAATTCCAGTAGAAGCCTCATATCTCAAGTGGTTCTTATCTAGCTGTCTGCTTGTCCATCCATCATTCCATTGACTTAGTCATCCTGCTTAAAGATACTGTGTATTTGCTTTTTTAAAGAATGATGGATCAACGGACTCAGAAAAACTAGGGTATCAAGCTGGATTAAGTTGGACCGAGGTGTACACGATATTTGTAATGAAACTTAAACTCACAGAAAACTCAGCTTGCTCAGACTTCTGTAATACAGCATGAATGAGCCCCAGTCTGTGCAGTCTGCAGATGTTCACAAGTTTCACAGACCACATCAGTGTAGCCCCAGCTGAGAACAGGAAGCACGCGGCAAGGAAGCAGATTTTGAAATTTTATGCCATAACAGTGAAGAAAAATGTGAAGTATTATGAAATCAAGAAATTCAAAGCCATACAACTGAAAAGCAAATAGAAGCTGTTGGTGAGAAATGCAGCAAGATAACTCCCTTTAGTTTCATCATGCCTTCAAAAATCTCTTACTAAAAACCTAAGGAGAGACTACCCAGCAGATGCCAAATGTGCAGCCTGATGATTTGTGGTGATCTGTACAGCAGGAGAAGTCTGTAGTCACCCACCTTTGACGGTGTGAAGGATGTTCTCATGAGGAAAGCACAGACACAGAAATCCCAAATCTCTAGACTCCGCTTTTCGTAGACATCATGCAAAACTACGTGGAAATCTTTTATGAGGCCTCATTTTCAGAGGTGAGGAGTGCTGCATCTTCTGTTGACATTGGTTGGAAACAGAAGCAGAACTTCAGAGATTTTCTAACGTGGTCTTTTAACTTTTCTGCCCCTCAGTTTCTGCACCTATTAGTCATCCTGATAATAGTTCCTGGTGCTATTTATTCTTACCTGCAGTATTATGAACCGTCCAGCGCGGAATATAAGGCTTAAGTGCAGCCATGTTCATAAAGCCTTTGGAGATCATTACATGGATGGTGATACAGAAGTGCAGAGTATTGTTGTAAATTTGAATTTTCTGCCGTATGTTTTCTAAATGCCAATATAAATAGCGCAGGAAATAATAAAATGAATAAAACACACGACTTCATTCTAGTTCCATTTGGAAAGACAGGGTGTGAAATGAAGAGTTCTGTTCTCCAGGTGGTGATCTCCATGCATAGTATAGTGTTTGTCCTGAATTTCATTGCTTTAGAAAAAAGTCATGAAAGTCTTGATTTAGTTGGCATTTAATGTGTATTTTATATAACTTCTGTGATATAATCAGTTACCGAGGGAATCAATGGGGAAACTTAAAGAGCAGTAAAAGCTTCAGCTAGTGCTCTCTCTGCCTGGCGATTGGCTTGCTGGGTACACAAACCCCAAAAATCCCAGGTCACATATACCTGCCGCCTGCGTTGCTGCCCACGTGGCTGCGGCACAGTCCAGCACCCTCCCGCCGGAGCCGTCACCAGCCAACCCACGGCCAGTGGAGACAGCCGGTGAGCTGGGGCAGCGAGGCAGCGCAGGGGGCTGTAAATCACCTTGCCTTTCTGCATAGCTGGGAATAGTAATGCACAAGCCATAGGCAAGTATATTAATGTCTCCAGCTATCCATAAATGAAAAATCATGTACGGCAACATTCTCTTTATTGTTATTCCAACAGAGGGCTTTTTCCTTTTTTTTTTTTTTTTTCTTTTTATTGGACCCTCTGTTTTATTTTTCGAAATTTTATCTGCTCAAAGCTTTCTGTCCACTTAGGCATATGAACATTCTTTCCCATAAATAAATACTAGTCTCTTTTGCATGGGTTGAGTGGTTCTGTATTTATAAAACAATAGCATTAAATTATTCAGACTCTTAACCGACATTGAGAAGAAAGTCACAAGGCCAGAGATTTCACCAAACTTGGGCAGTCACCTACAATCCTGAGAATCCGTAGCCACATTGAAACCTAATATGAAGAATGTTGGCAACGTTTTAAATTAAGTGTTTTTAATATGCTTAACCATGCATTTAATTTAAGCTTAATGAGACAGTTATTGTATGCTGACTAAATACCATGAGGGTATTAAAAACATATTTACAGAGATTAACAATGATGTAATAGATACATATTTATGCCATCATTGGTAAACTGATAATACTACATTTTTAATTAATTGGCATGTACTCAATATACAGTAGGGCTCTGGAGATATTTACTGTATTTGCTTTATGTTGATGAAACACCAGCTGGTTTAATGAGGGTTAATTGATCTAACTAACTATTAATATGTACATTTCCTGTCCTGTGGTTATCAGGGCTTAAATCAACATAACATTCAAGCAACTGGAGTTCAGTACGGGCATGGGATAATTCATGTGCTTCTATGTGAATGGGGGTTTAAATGATCTGTTGAGTGGAGAGCAATTACATTTTCCAGGAAATACTAGAATGATAAATGAAATTAAAAAAAAATCATAGAAATACAAAGCAATAGGTAGGACATAAGAAGTGAAAGTCCAAAGGGCGTCTGCCATTCAGCAGGCCTTCTGATTTCCTCTCTGTCTTCTGCTACTGTCTCAGATCTGGTCAACAGATTCAGAGTTACTGTTGGTCTAGTTATACTAACTGGGCATGTCTTTGTGCTGAGATTAATTCACACTGCTTCTGACCACATTGCAATAAATGGAAGTTTGCTATGATCATGATTGGACCCAAAATATGTACTGAATGGCCAGCTGGTGAGGTTAATTTAACATGCAGTATCTGTTTTTGTAAGTCTAAATGATGTGCAATATGCTTACCACAGACACCTAATTTTACATGCTGCTGGAATGTGTGTGTGCCTAATGGAAAATCTATGAGCATTTTTGGAGTGGTTAAAACACACTTTCCACTGGTTTTAATTTAATTTTACTTTTTTATGAAGAATCTTATAGAAAGGGCACAGTGAAAAAGCAATGAAGACCAAATTGCTGTACATGAAGTTTCATTTCTGAAGAGCCAGAAAGATTAATTCACTTGGCTGTGACTTGTTCATTACTACCCCAAGCTAACCAAAAAAATGAAATATCACAGAGAGCGGCTCCTCTCTTCTGCAGGTCGTAACAGTGTCCTGATCACAACAGTGCAGGGCTATGGAAGAGGAAAATACTCTGGTTAATACTCCCAACAGTGCCGTACCAGCACAGAGCAAATTATGCTGCAGTTTTGTTTACTGATTCTGATATGATTGTTCTTCTGGCCCTTATTTTATTTTATTATATTGTATCTGGACAAGGGACTCATTTCTCAATGTATTTCCAAGACTCGCATGAGGATGTGGCACATCATTGATCAGGAGGCTTTCATCCAAGATTGCTGAATCATCGATTATCTGTGTGGCTTTCTGATCTGTACTGGCAGGGAAGGGTGTACAAGAGTATATGTGTGTACTGGTGGGAAGAATCAAAGAAAACAGAAGAAGGACCCTCTGCTAAGGTGCTTCAGGGATATGAGATTTGTTCATTTGCTTTTTCAGGCTCCAGAAGCCCTTACAATACCGGAACCATTATGGTAACAACTCTAATTTTTCATTATCTGTCTACAGTTGCAGGGTCTGGGGCTTTCATCCTGGCAGACTGAGAAAGGAAAGGCGCTGTATAGGCACTGGGTTGTGGTCGGTCAGACACAGTGCTCAGGAATATTCCTGACACAAGCCAGAACTGCTGTCACTACCCCTGATCCACAGGGAAGGAAATGATGGCAGGGGACAGCTACGTAGGTGTGGAGGTTTCTTGTGTTATCTGCTGCTGGGAACCATTGCCCTATAGAAACTGGAGTTTGGTGGTTTCTGTCTGTTGTCAGTGAAAAGGTGGCAAAATCCTGTCATCATTTTCTTACCTTTCATAAGGTTATTGACCCTTAACACCAGATTATTTTTTTCTAAATATTAAATATTGACTAATCAGTAAAATCAGGATCCTAAGCGTACCTCCATCAAGGCTCGGATCCAAAGAACTGTTGTGGATCATTATATGTAACTCACACCAGTGGTAAAATTTAGATCCAAATCAAGCTTAGGACTTTGAAAATATTACCATTCCAGGATTTTGTCCGGGTTTTTGTTTCAAGTGCATCTCTAAGAAGTACAAGAATAATGATGAGAAGGAGATTGCATTATTCTCTGTTGTATTGTCCATGAGGGTGAAAGAGGCCTATAAAAGATCAAAGGTGATACTCTGACACAGGGAAATTAATACAAATATTACAGTAGGCCTTTATTCCATATTGGCTTGTCTGTAAGTTTACAGCAGAACTTAATAATATCCATTTATATTGCTTAAATTTTTTAATGATTCTGAATTCTTTGTTGAACCTTTTTTAGAGGGAAAAATGTTAACTCTTAATAAGTGACATGGCATTTTATTCTGAATCAAAAGCCTTTTCTTTGAAAATGACTTAATTAACATTTCCAGGTTCATAACATTTTCATTTATTCCTCTTTTTTGTTTTTAAATGGTTTTTTAAGTTTTCCAGTGATAGTGATAGAGGTGTCCTAATGTATTAAAAAAACACAGAGTGTGCCCAGTGGGATCGGCAATCTGATTAGCTTTCAGTTTGAAGCTGAAGAAGGAGATTAAGCAGAGAAGGACTGCTGTGCTATTAAAAAGAAAACCTGATTTCTTTTAGCCATTAGCCAATAAAATGAGTACAGCTGTCAGCATAATGGCTAAATATATTACATAGTGAGATTATCAGGTAAATATTTGAAAACTGTGCAACTTTTTGAATGTGGGATAAGCTAAACTCTGCTCTTAGGGATGATTTTTAAAGCTGGAGTCACGCTACTGTTAACCACAGGTTTTGGTATTCTCTTTGAAGAACGTCTTTGTACTGTTTCATCCAGCTCGCAGCACAACAGGGTCTGGTCCTTGACTAAAGCTCTCAGTTGTTGCCACAGTAAATAACGAAAATAAAATTCTAATCCCACTGAAGTTGCACGAAGCAGCTCCAAATTTATATCTGGAATTTAGTGCAATGTGACTTCACTCTGGTGATTTACCTCTGTATACCGGTTTCCCCCTGAAGACTTCACAAAGTCTTTCCAAATAGTGGTAATACTGCTGCTCTCCATTTTCTCCTTTTTGCTGTTTTGATGTGTCTCTAAGCATTATAAGTGTTAAAAGCTACAACGTCCTGTTTAAAAAATGATGGGTAACCAGCTCATATATCCAGTCTTAGATTTCCCAGTGTTTTGGATACCTTTCATGAAGCAAAGGATCCAAACAGCAACTTCTGTAATGTTTTCCATGAAGGTGGAATGTAGTTTTAGGGAGAGAGAACAGATGGGTCTTCTGAACTAGATACATGCTTTTCGAAGTCGTATCAACACATCAGTTTCTCACATTTCTTGAGAACTAGACTTTTGTATACACACATTCAGAAGCTGTTTTGTCCCCTGCTGAAATCCATTCCCACCTAGAACATAGCAGCTATTTAACAGGGCCTATCTTATGAGGATGTGTTCAAGCAAAATGTCACAGAAAAACAATCCCACCCCCTGAAAAAAACCTGCTTAGCTCAGACAGTGTCATATCAGAAATTAAATCAGGGTAACAAAGTGGTGTATTTGATTAGAAACAAGGTGGTGTATGGATATCCTGAAAGAGGAAGGGTTAGTGGTAGATAAAGATGTAGTAGGGGCCAAGAGTTTTCAAATGCACTTTTAAAACCCAAAATGTTTAAAAACATCAAAAAGGTTATGCAGGTGTTCAGACTGGGGAAGAAAATAAGTATATGCAAGTATATACATATAAATATTTTCCCCATACACACTGAGCCATTCATGAATGCATACACGCACATCCCTTGAGACACAAATAACCATGTTAACTGTTTAATATATCTTCTCTACACCTTTCATAGCATTCATTTGACATATTATATTTACATTTAGGTCCCAGCTCTGCACACTTTTATGCATGCACTTGATTTGATACATCTTTTCTGTTCATGCCTGCATAGTTAAGCATGTGTTTAAGAACTGGGTCTCAGACCTGACGGCAGTGGGACCATGCAGAGGTGAAAAGCAAAGTGACGGGAAGCAGATGTTTAAGTTCATCAGTATTAGCAAAGCTCCTAAAGTCTAAAGATAAGTGTGTGCTTAAAACCCATTGAGTTCAATAAGATTAAGGCTCAGAGCTGAAGTTAAGCATATGTTTTGGTGAACAGGGATGGACTGCTGTTGGATGCCACAGCACAAAAATTAAGCATATGTATAGTCTTAACAGGCTCATAGTCTTTGATTATAGAGTCTTCTGGCAGGATGCGTATTTATTTGTTTTCCTGTAAAACATCTTCCTTTCATACAAAAACATTTACAAGCTGGAAATACAAGGAAAATAACATTAGTCTCATTTTATAATGAAGTGATTATGAGTAAGGGAAGACTGGCTCTGCCCATTCTGTAGTAATTCTCCTTTTCCACTGCATTTTTATCTTCACTGAGGAGTTCAAGGGTTAAGCCATCCCAACATGCCTCACTCTCAATTTATAAAACAGAAAATCTTCCATAAATCAAAAGTTACAAACAGACTTTGTAATGTCATAACTCTTGTGACGGCTTTCCTTTTGATTGATTCCTATACATACATTCTGTCTGATTACCATAATGTGTTCTTGTGGGACAATTCAAGCAGGGTAGAAGAAAGGCGCAAGGAAAGAAGTAAATAACAAATGGTCCTGACTCCTCCTCATCCAGAGTGATTTCAGTCCAATGTTCCATCATATCAACTCGGAAAGAGAGTCTTAGGGTTTAGGCAATCAATTACAGATATGTGTAGAGGCAGACACAATCATTTCACTGATTGTCACCAGTCTAGAGCAGTGACACGGGGAAGTGATCCATCAGTCTATTTCCACTGACAATCAAAGAAAGATGGCAGACACTTGTAGACTAACAGGCACCTGGATTGGCTGGCTTAGAAGATTGAAAAATAGCTGTATTTCAAACATATCTAAACCTTTAAATACCTCTGTTCGAAGATTTCATACATTCCTAGAAAACATTTAGAGCTATTACGGGAGTTGCTCATATTACAGGGGGTGGGGAGGAGAGTAAACCTGCTTTCAAGTGCATTAGAATAGATAGAGTGAAGTAATCATGTATAAGCCAGGAATATCAAGATCCTTTCTGATTTGCTGGCTTTTATTTTCTTCTGCTTTAATCCTGTGTTTTTAATAGGTGATCTTTTTTTTTACTTATCAGAAGCAAAGTACTGAAAATTAACTCATCTGTGATCAGAAATTTAGAATTAGATTTAGAGAAGGTTTTTTCTATTGTTTAATGCTGCTTTTTCCTCAACATATAGGGGTTTATTTATATTAAAAATCGCCATGGACCACCTGCAGCAGGGTACAAAGCTCAGAGTGTGTTCGGTCCACCAGCCTGAGAAACCCCCTCTTCTGATAACCTTTATTTATGTTGTCAGAGCCCTACAGAAAAACAACACAGACACTTACTGAGTCCTTAGTAGCCAGCCAATTTCAGACTTCATATACTTGTTGTTTTCTTCTCATATCAAATTTCTTTTAAAATATGGAGCCAGCAAAGTAAGAGAAACCACATGCCAACTGATTGAAATAGAAATTGCAGAGGAACATTCCACAAGCTGTGGAGGGCTGGCTGCAAGCTCAGGATGATTGTAGAAGCCGCAGCTCATGGACTGGGTGCTGTCAACGTCGGAGTGTTAAGAGGAGTAGTGTTTTGTGAACGGCCCAAGGCACATCTCTCACCACTCCTCCCCTCGCAGCTCTTCACCCGATAATTGAGAATCAAACAGTTACCACCCGTGGTCAGAGAAACTGTGCTCTCCCCTGCAGTGCTCGCATGTGGCCGTGCCTGCGGGGACTGCTGCGTGTGGCTGTGCACCTCCTGCACACCTTCTGCGGAGGGGCAGCCTCATCTTTACAATCCTCACCTCCTTCCAAAATCTCTATTAGTCTTTGGTTTTTAAGGATGAACTTTGAGGAAAGGGATGCTGTGCTTAGGCTGGGCAAAGACAAATCTCCCCTGAAGGCACAGGTAAATTAATTAATCGAAAATCCTGCCGCATGGCCCAGCACATCCTGGGGAGGTGGTGAATTAAGGCGCTCTGCCAAAGCTTGGAGCGAGGTACTGCTGGGCGAGGAAGAAGCCTGCCCCCAAGGCATATGGAGTGGCGTTTTTTATGTCATACCCCAACAAAGGATGTATTTTTCGCAGCCCAGGGAATGAGGGAGGCTCACAGGCTGCCCAGGCGTGTTTGGTCCTCCCACCTCTCAGCTTCTGCGGGAGGTGGAAATGTTCCCACAGGGCTTTCATTAGAGCAGCCTCTTTCATTTTCCTGATGGGCTGTGGTGGCATCCAGCATTTCCCTTGAGGCTTCCACCCCTAAAATGCCTCTGCTGCTCCCAGAGCCTTGCAGCCCACTCCTCAGGTATGTCCTCCAGGCCAGGAAAGGAAGCCAGTCTTGTTCTGTGTCGGGGCATCCTCACCCCTCTCCCCAGTGAGATAGGACATGCTGAGCTCTGTATTTAGGATATTTATTGATGTCCTCAGAGCCGTATATAGCTGACTGGTTGTTTGAACCTTGATCCTGTCTTCCCAGTCTTCAGCACTCTGAACACATGGAAGCATCACATTTTGGCATTTTTTCAGGTGGAGAAGGCATGAAACAAAATCTGGGAGCTCATATTTTAAACGTACGCAGACCCCCTCTCTAGGACATCGCTGACAAAGTTCTTGGATAACATTAGTCTGACGGCAAAATGTATAAAATAGAATTTATTATTAATTCATAAAGAGCTTTGATATCTTATCTATTGCTCTTCTCTTGTAATGATTTTTAATGTCATCATGGTTTTTAATTTTGCATGAAACCCATCGTCGTCTGTTTTCATTTGTTTGGTAAACCTTGTCTGTTTTATTAAGAAAATCCCAAGGCTTCTGTGGGTATTTGTGAAACAATAAGAATGAAGAAATGTTAATGTTAATAGTAATTTGTTTCTAGCTCAATGCAACATTAATTTCAGCACTAAGTTATGAGGATTTTATTTTTATAATTTCTTAGCCTGGGGAAATACACTTTCCATTCCCAAAATCCAGTAATCCAAATGAAGAGTGAAAAATCCTGTGTCCTAAGATCTTGTACAAACCTTAACTTACCTTTTATTTACTATGTATGCTACTGCAAGCCAATATGAACCATAACTCCATTTAGATAATAATAATCAAATTATCCAAACCTGGGAGAACATGTTTTATAGATTTTGGTCTAAATTTAATAAAAAAATGCAGTAGTCCTTGTTTGGAAGAGTTTATTAAGGGTTAGCAAAGAAAAAGCTTTTTCAATAGTCTATAACTCTCTAATGGCCTTTTTCAAATAAAATGGGAAAGAATTTGAAAAGAAACCTATATCAGTGAGCCGCAATTGTAACATTACAGTACAGGTCTATAAATCTTGACATGTTCAGAAGATTGCCTAAACCAGCAATACAATCTGTCCAAACCTCATTGTCTCCACGACCAGCCAGACTCATTTTAAGAAATGTATGTGGTCTTCAACCTAATTTTATCACCTTCATTTGTAAACTAGTCAATCAATCAAAGCATCCTGTGAGTCTAAATAGAAAAAGGAGTGCATTTTCATGCATTTCCAGACAGCACAGTCAAAAATTAATCTCCACTTGATCAGACATTCCTTGCCCTCATCTCAATAGACCATCATTAGGGTCAGTAATGTATATTAAAAATAGAGTTGCAGCGAACTGTTCGCCAGGGATTCTTTGCAAGCTACCTGCTGCCAGATCAGTGAGCTCATGGCTCCCTAGGAGCCTGCAAGAGAAGACTGGGTTCTTCCAGGACAAAGCAGCCTAAAAATAAAGTTAAAAATGGGGAAAAGAGAATTGAAGAAATTCAGTCACTCCACCAGCTGCTTCTTGCACCCTGAGCACAGGGAGATAACAGCTTGATGAAATGTAAAGTGGCATCCCAGATGAGACCTCATCTCATGATCCCTTTGCTACTTACATTACAGACTATCTGTAGACATTATTCTTATACATTTTCCTATTTATGTATGTACTTACTGAGGGTGAGGTGAGACTGAGGCTGGGCAAGTTTATGTTGGGCAGATGGGCAGTGGGTATGCACTGTGCCCCAAAGCCATAATTCCTACTTTTCCATCATGGAGTTTATGGCCTTTGTTACTGGGCGCTTTTGCTGCTCTGCTGTCCTGTGGATATAGCAAGGTATATTGGGACTGACCCCTTCTCTCCCTTGCAGCTGCTTTTCTCACCTCAGGCAACACTGAGAAACCAGTAAACTGCTATAATGGGTCTTGTGGGGATTTCCATTTGGTGCTGGAGTGTCGTACAAACAGTGAAGCTGCCAACTGCCCGGCTGAGCAGCCTGTGTGTGCCCTGGGACCCTGCTCTAGCTGAGCAGGCGCTGGGGGCTGTTCAGGGCAGCACAAGCAAGAGCAGCTCCAAGACTGCTTTAGCTGTGCTTGGGTCTGAGCTGTGCTGGGAAGGTGGGCAGACAGCAGCTGGGCAGTGCCTGAGGATGCGACACATCTTCGGTTTGTTTTGGAGCATAAGAAAAAATCCAGAATGGAAAACATAGTACCTGAAGTCCTCTTTCCACCTTCCAAACCTGATTTTCTCCGGCTGCTTCCCCTGCAGCTGCCACCTCACTGCACATAACAGAATTTTAATGATATTTAGCAAAGGAGCACGTGGCAGAAGCAGCTGGAAGCTGGTACAAGCAAAAGAACATGGCAGGCAGGTGAGCTGCCAGTCTCATGTTCTTATATGTGAAGCTGTAAGCGTTTGTTGATCTTCAATCCAAGTTTCTGAGTGGGAGCTGACTACAGCAGCAGTTATCAGTTCCTCTAATGAGGGCAGGTTGTTTTCTTGCTCTAGGAAAATGAGTCAAACACATGTCAGGTTCTTTTGAGGTATTTTTTTGCCAAACAAAACCCATTTCCAAAGTCTCAAGTCAGAAGGGCAGTGGTAGAGTAAGTGTTGGTATGGCGGAAATGGCAGCATTAACCAGAAGCAGGAATTCTTCATCTGGCTAAAGAGTCCCTTTTTAAGAAATACACACATACACAGACCTTGCTCCTCCTACCACAGACTTGAGGAGATTTGCTGGCAAGCACTGGACCCTTGACTCTGCAGACTTTGTGCTGGATGAAGTGCGGCTGAATGAACCTGTTATAGAAGGCTGGTGTGAAATGGTCTTGTACTCTTCCTCCAGGGTACCTACCAGTTGTCTCCACCATTACACACACTGTGCTTTTGGCTACAGGAGAGGTCATTTGGATATTTTACATCCAAAAAGGAAGAAAACCAATTTAATATTTCCACCTGATAAACACAGACCATATAGGCCACCATCATAATTTCCACCAGGATACTATGGTACCCAACACAGAAGGGATGCAGCTGGGAAGATTTGCTGTCTAACAACCAACAGTAATTCAAAAACACAAAGCGAGGTTTCCTTGTATTGTCCATAACCAATGGATTTGTTCATGAAATAAGTAGCTGGGGGCAGAAGAGACACACACCCACCAAACAGTGAAAAATCTGCACTTAATGTATAGAGGAAAGTATTCAAGGACTCTTAATCTTTAAATGAAATTACTCCAGTAACAACAGCAAGGTCAGGGAGAAACTTGAGTTATAAGTTATTTATAAAAAAACATAGAGGAGAAACAAAAGAACATTTACCCTGGCTGATGAGCCTCCTGACATGTTTATAAACCTGACCAGAATAGGTCAGGACCTACCTTCAAAATGGCAAGAGAAAGCAGCCTCTGCTCCCACTACACCCACACCCTTCCCTTCTGTGAATCGTATCCCATTAAGTGAATGTAGCTGCAGAATCAAATCACTTCACTCCGTACTTGGCTCTCACTGAGAAAAGAAGTTGAGACAGACCTACAAGTCTGTCCTGAAGGGTACAGTCCAGGTCCTGGTGCTGTTGGTGGGAAGAGTCCCAGTGTCCTCAAGTGGAGCACAAAGTAAGCCAAGATGAAAGCTGGGCTTGATTCAGCCACCTAATGGGATCCGGCTGCAGGCAGGTTACAGAAATGTTGTTTTATGCTTGAATTTCTCTTGGAAAATGCAGGAGGATTTCAGGGAACCTGTGATATCCTTTTTTACTCATATTTTCAAGGAGAAAGAAGTTTATAACAAAGTCGCTCTGTCGCAACACGCAAAATATTGTTAACTGACTGGGGAACACTTTTGCCAGAGTTTTTTACTTCTTCAGTTAAAGCTAGGGTACAGAGGGTGTCAGTCATTTGGGAAGGGGGCCCTGAGCTCCTGCTGGGTGGCTTTTAACACAGCGACAACTGTTTGCTGGATTGTGTGGTGGATTCAGTGGTTGTTTTAGATTGATGATTATGTGATTCTTGGCCATCTGCTTCTTGTTTGCTGGTGCAGGTGACAACCTTCACAGAATGGGATGAGATGAGGAAGCGCAAACACGATGTGGGCCCCTATTCCCCCCACTTACACCTGTGTAAATCCATAGAGTGCTGGGGTTTTTTAAATAGGTTTTTCTGATTTACACCATCTGTTAGGAGTCCTTTAGCAACTGCAAAGGTTAAGCAGGAGAGATGGTTTGACATGCAGTAGCAGGGCAAGGCAATGGTGGTCTGCTCGCATCTGCTGCATGGTCTGAGGAGACACTGCCTTGGGGGGCTGCAATAGAGACCCCGACGTGGACACCCTGTACCGAAGACCTTCCAAAAGCTTGGGACTTCAGGTAAAATGGATTCAACACTTTTCAGGCTGACCATCAGGCTTTGCAACAATAAAATGTTTTTGCTCTTGCATATCTACACCAAATTTCCAGGAAATAAGCGGGGAGTAGAGCCGATTCCTCCTCTTTTCAAGTCTTTTTTCCACAAGGGGTCATTGCAGAGCAGAGCAAGGATGACTTAAAAAACTAGGTGTTTTTTTCCTTTCCTGAAGTGTAGTAGACATTTAGATGCAATTATTTTAACTAGAACTGTTAAGAATTTGTAGCTGAAAAATACAATAATTCCTTAATAATAATTATTTGGTTGGTGTTCATGTCAACTATGTTAAGACTAAGCAATGTTTTAGTATAACTACGTTTCTTTTAACAAAGTACTGTAACATAAAGAGCCAGTCCAATAGAGGAACATATGGAGATTTGCCTCTGTGTATAAATGAAGCATTTAAAAACAGGTATAGAATCCCGTATGGTAATTAGGATAAAAGGAGAAGAGTGAAGAGGACATGTTTCTGAACTGAATATTAAATTCAGCCATATAACGTCTAAAAAGAATATAGGAAACAATTGTCAACCATCAAACTACTGTTGTCTCCCAAATAACTGCCTGATCTGATGTTTCTTTTTTCTTTTCTTTTGTTTGGCAAATAAAGCCTTTTCAATAAGTCAGGCAAATAGCATGATAAATACAAATAATTGAGCATATTAAGCAAAAATAAAAACATATTTTATCATATGTAACTTTAAAAGTAATCATATAATTAATGGGTGAAAAACAGGGAGAAAGATTGCCAGAGATTAAGATTAAGCCCTGCAGAAGAGAATGTTCTAACTAGAAATTGGTTTAATTAATAGCACATTTTACATAATGATTACAGTGTAATTGCGCTGACTAGCAGAGTGTCATTAAATATATCCATGCTCCTTTACAACACCCTAAGGCTAAAAATAATGAGTTACATTGAAAATCACTATGCAACAGGTTCATAAATAACATTTAAGCCTATACAAGGCGAATACTTATAAATAATAAATATTTGCCTTTTGTAATTGAAGAAAAAATGACAGCCTTCTTTTTCTACTACCCTGTAGATTGTCATGTTATAATGCTGAAAAGATTTTTTCCCCTTGCGTTCTCTAGAAAGTGTTGAATAATTTATTCAAATGCTAATATTCCACATAGTCTGACTTTGAGGAACAAATATTCCTACATAAAGAATAAATGCCAAGTTGCTTATTACCAGCTTCGTTTTACTTTGCATCGTGCAGTCCCCAAAAAACTATCACAGTCTATTACACATGTCAAATGAAGTTAGTGGCCAGATTTTCTTCCAGAATAGTTACATTCTTTTTTATTTAAAAATTACCCCTTCTCCCAAAATGTTCATCATGCTCAGAGCTGTTATGTAGCAACAGCTGCTCCTCAGCTCCAAAAAGGACGACATCATAAACCTGATAACTTTTTAATCTGTAGGTTTTCTCTGGTGAATCAGGAGTATCTAATAAAAACAGGTTTGATTTCATATTAGCGTTATACTGACATTTGAAAGACCCCCAAATGGTTAGTATTTAGCTGCCTTACCAAATGCAGCAACCTCTCCAATGTCAAAATAAAGCAACATGCAGAAACCTCCACTGAGGAAATGGAAATGTTCTAGAGCTCTACAACCTTGCAGTGGGGTTTAGCTCCCACCAGTGCTCAGGCCATGCCAGTGAAGGGCATGCTGCCATCATCAAAAAGGTGGGACTGTCTGGGCATCCTCTTCTCCAGTGGCAGAAGTGGGGTAATAACTCAGGTATTAGGGGAAAGAGAGAAGTGCAGTGCTGCTTAAATATTTGTCTTTGAGTCTAGAGGTTGTCCGTGCTCTGCGTGTGGTCTTCCTGATCCATAGAGCTGAATCTTGGTCTCAGATGAATCGATAGTGGTTAAAAATGAAGGAATTTCACTTCTGTGAAACCTAAGTGCACCATAGGCTGAATACTGGAACCACAAGTCTTGTGGCACTCACGTGCAGCAATGTCAGATTTTCATACTTAATAATGATAACGAGGTATTTGCTGATGCTTCGTGTTATACCAGTAGGGTTGTAATATCATAGTATTAGAAAGAGAAACTTTATATGGCCTAAGCACTAATGAAACAAGTGTGGGCACCTACAATGGAAAAAAAGCAGTTCAGTACTGGGAAGAATATATGATATTGGCTGATGATAAAACATCCTCAGGAGGATGGTAGAAGGAAAGGTCTGATAATGTATGGAAAAGATTCTCTATTTTTTGGATGGTACGAAATCCAGTTGTCCATAACCCTTTATGCATGTTTTTCTCTACCACAAAAATGAGCACAGGTAAAATTTTCTTGTCCCAGTCATACAAATTTTTCCCCCCCTTTTTTTTGAATCAAGAATGATGTACCTTTCTATCTACAGGAAAATGACCCCTTTTTGACATTATCCTAAACACTGCACAGCAGAAAATGAAACTCCACATATATTTGGAAAGTTTGCTGAAGCAAAACAAGCGTTAATTTTAATGGAATTTGTGTAGTGGCAGGGCAGATCATTAGGAGCATATCCCGTTTTTCTGTTTCAGTCTAAATAGAAAACTACATTTGCATCATTGCTGGCCTCCCTGCAAAATCGCTAAAATCTTTTATTTCTAATCATTTTTACAGCTTACAACATCCCACTGGGATCTCCAGAGCCCACTTCACTTCACAGAAAATGCAAGCAAAGGCAGGAATGGACTACCAAGGGAATCTGGACTGAGGTGGCTAGAGAGCAACTACTCCTTACATATCACACCAGAAATGCCTTTGTCAACATTAATCAACCCTGCTGACAGCTTTGGGAGGTAAGAAATACTGCATATTTCCCCTTTTATCACTAGGAGACTGACAAAAAGTTAGCTTAGGTGACTGGTATTGCATCACACAAGTCAGAAGTGGAGGGAAAAAAGAATCCAGGAGTTCTAAGCCCTTTGTCTTTGCTTAGTGTTCTAACATAATAGTGTGCTAACGAGAACTTTGGTATATCCAGCCATTGCACCTGGGATTCTCCTGTCATTACTGTGTGCATAGTACTGTGGTGCCAACTTTTGCAATTTTATTGAAGATCTCAGAAACAGTAATTTTCTTGCTTTTCCAGAATACCTCCAGCATCTGTAGACATGCATACATGAGAGCCTTGTTTTACCTTAGGGGAAAAAATGCTAGCCTTGCTGACTGCAAGCAAAATCCAAGAAAGCAATTTTTAAAGACTAGCACTTTTTAATTGTTCCATCTCTCTTTATTCTTAATGTTGCAGCTAATAACAATACAAATAGCTGAAATTCTTCCCTTTATGGTAAAATGAACACCCTGTGTTTGCCTGTGGTTGTCTGTGCTCCCCAGGCTGTTTGTGCCATACACTGTCTCTAGTACACATGGCCTTTCCAGGGGGCTGACCATTGTCTCCTCCCCTGGCAAGTGCTGTCTGTGGGAGCTCCACAGGGGCAACATGGGTTTCTGGAGATCCTGGAGTGAGCCCTGCCTTGATGGCAGGGTAGATGGCATGGCACAGTGTAGTGCAGAGACAAACCAGGCTGAATCAACAAGCAGTTAAGCTCCTTTTGCTCAGGTTCATTGGGAAAATGGGTCAGGTCCAAAATAAGGGCCACCACGCAGCCTATGGTCCTGCACTGACATCACCTGAGAGTTCCTGAGGCCCACTTCCGATTCTGAGCAAGCTCAGCTGAAAACACTCATCTTGTACATGAAAGCTGCTCCTGCTCACACAGGACTGGCTGGGCTGTGGTTGAGCTGCACCTCCCCACATCAGTTCATTTTTTTGGGTGGGGACACTAGTTCCTTCCAGCACAGCTACCTTCCACCTGTGCATCTTTGTAGGGATGTCCCTCCCACAGACCCCATTTCTGACTCTACTATCCTATTCCCCCTGTGAGGATAGAGAACAATCAATAAAACCTTTTAAAACTTACCTCCTTGCAGGATCCCCACCTATGTCCCATTGGTCAGCTGTGATGCTACAGTCACCAGCACAGCCCAGAAGGTACCTTGTGGAAGATCTTTTTTGCATGGAGACTGCGCACCAGTATCATTTTCCCTAGCTTGCAGTGCACACACAGGCTGGAGCCCAGTGCTGTCAGGGAGCTGTCTTTCAGGGCTGGGTCCACAATAATAGCTACCTTTTGACGGCTCTGATGAACGGGTTGAAAACAGTATTTTTCAGATGAAAATGCTCCAAGACACAAGTAGATTAGAAATTGCTTGCCCTGGGCCTTGGAGGGGGATTGCAGCATTTTGTAAAGACCACCAAAACATGTTTCTTTAGACATAGTTTGCCCCTTAATTCTCTCTTTTAATACTTCATTAATTTAGCCCAATAATTTTAAAGATCATACCTGACATAGGAAACATAACACATTAGTGTTTATTTGGCTCCTGATCCAGAGCCAGTTGATATCAGAAGTCCTACAAAGGCAACTCTTTTCATTATTATTATGGAAAATACTGGGGATGCTTTTTGCCACAGAAAAGGGAATAAAACCCCAGGAGATGAAAAAAGCTTAAATTTGCTTAGCTGAAGTTAAGACACAATACTTCTACAAAAGTACAAAAGGGCAGAATTTAATCCAAGAAGAAAGGTTAAGAAAGATTAAGAAATAATATCTTCCCCTGTTTATTCACTTCTACTGGGCAATAATATAATTTTCAGTCTCACGTCTCTATTTCAGACCACATATGGCAGTAATATTGGATCTTCACCATCGCAGCTTAACCATGACTAAACAGGTTGATGAATGTCATGCATCTTATCATCATACATGCATATTTTTAAATATAATTCACTTTTGATCTGCACCCTTGTGCAGTGGTGAATGAAAACAGTTAAGATTTCTTCCACTGTCTGCCTTTAAATGTATTAAACAGCCCTGCTGTCAATAGATTATATTCTTGTACAATGATAATAGCCCAAAAAGCTAAGAGGCCTTGTCAGGAATTGCAGTTGTCACAGTTTGATGCAAATGATTTTACTTGGTGTTCATCTGCTGCACAATCATCTCATAATCTGGATATACATCACAGCATGACATGTAAATTTCCTGCTACTCTGCTTTCATTTCCAGAGGCAGCAATCAAATGAAAACCATTCAACCTCACCAAAATGTATAAATAATTTTCATTCAAACATATTAACAGTCAAAATATGAGAATTTATCACAGAGCACTACGCCTTTTAAGAAGCAATAAAGACTTTACTTTTTAAGCATATTTCTACTTAGAAAAGTAATATGAACAGTAACTTGCAATTTTAAAAGAGGATTTTAAAGTCCACACATAACACCTAATCTTCAAACTTAAGTGTGTTGATGCTGCTTTGCTACACATAGTGCTTGGAAAAAAGTAGCCTAGAAGGGGGTTGGGAAAAAGGGGGACACAACTTCTTCCAAGGGATGCTATTCAGATAACTACTTTCTCCTCAGATTTGTCCCATAAAATAAATATAAGCATTCAAATACAAAGAACAGAAAATAAAATACTGTGTCACAGAATCTGGTGATACAATTATTAAAATTTCCTTTTTTTTATTTCTTCATTTTCATTTACACTTTAGATTAGATTTCAATTTAGTTGAGTATAAGGATTTTTTTTCTATTGACTACCGTCAGTTTTTAAAGGGAGGTTACAACCATGAACACCCCCAAAAAGACCTCTTTTAAATGCATCCTATGAAATTAAACAATACCAAACAAGGATCAGCTTGCACTCCAGGTCCACCAGTGCTAGCTGTCAATTATCTCTTTTCTGATTAAAGTAACAACCGAAGAAGGAAAATATTTGCCCTAACTGCCTGCCTGTGAAGTTGAAGGGGAGATGCAAGTCTCGCAGCATCTTCCAGCTGCTGGGTCAGCCTTGGTGGAGGCTGGCTGCCGTGGAGGGTGGAGGTTTGGACTCGGTTCGCTGGGAAATGAGGGCCAGGCCGCCTGTTGGCTGGCTCAGTCGTAGCTTCATCCCAGCGGCACTGGAGAGAAAACAGCCGATGACTTCAGGGCTGGCCTTTTGCTGCAGTCCCCGCAGGGAGCGGTGCTGGTGATTGCTGACCTAAACAGGGTCTGGTGCTACAGCACTGTCTGCCAGGCGTGGGGCACAGCACCCTTTCACCACCCAGCAGTAGTATCCCCGCTATGGCGCATCATCAGCTACGCCCAGAGGGTATTTTGTATGAAGTATAGGTAGAGTCAGCCTGCGCTTATTTCTTAAATGAATCTTCCTTGTTTACATCGGCAGCAGATTTGCCCTGCTTGCCAAGCTACACTTCCACATCACTGGGTCCACTGTTTTGCCCAAATCCATTCACTCTGGGGAATTGCTGAGGTCTCTGCAGCCAGCCACTTGACAAGATGTGAGGAGAACAATCCTCTGCATAGGCAAGGAACGCAGGAACAAAGGATGGTTTGCTGTTCTTATTAATGGTGGTGCTGAAAAAAATTGTTGCCTCCCTATAAACTGGGTGCTTTTTTTGAGAAACAGGTAAAAACCACTAAGATGACAGTTTTTCCCATTTTTCCAGTGAGTGTGTCTGAGGAAGTAGAAGTGCAATAACCTGGGGTACAGCAGGCTCAGCCATTTGAAATAAAACTTTGCAGTACTAATGTTTTTGTAACTGCTTTCATATTGTAATGATATTTTTCCAAGCACTGGTTTTATTTGATCTTAAATACCTTTTTGGGAAAGTCCAGTGAGCTGACTCTAATAAAATCATGCTATTGAAAAAAGGTTTAAGTGGAATGTTCAGAATAAATTACAAAACTGCATGCAAGAATACCAGCTAGTGCTGCAATAAAAATCTGGAAATGAGGATTCTTGCAATATATTTTAAAGAAGTAGTATACTTTTTTTGTTCATTTTTTTTTCACAGAATGTTTCATAATAGAAAGCCTTCACAACGTGAAAGAGGGTGAATGAATAACGAATGAATAAACTGTCAAAGAAATTGCATTTAAAAAAAAAAAACCCTTGATTTTTTTTTCTTAGAGAATATATTTCATATCATTTTCAATAACTTTTGGAAGATAATAGGAAAAGTAATTCTGTTCCATTTTGCTGTACCACAATACCTAAATTACATCATACTTAGACTGTCAGACTTCACACACCCATACACACACCCGCGCGCGCATGTGTGCATTCAGACCCTTTGTATCAGGAGCTGATATCAAGAAAAGGACATAGTTATTTTTTCTCCATGCTCTGGGAAGTCCTGAAGAGTCCATAGTAAGGGGTTTCCAGAATCTAACCAAGGCTTTTCATAGACTTCCTCTCTGCTGTAGATCAGACAGTCAAATTCCTATGACCGAAAACAACTCCAGTAGCAGAATAGGAAGGGCTCACTTCTTCACAAGCATCATTTTTCTTTCTGTCTAGCTTCCGCCAGGAATCACAAGAGAACTAGGGAAGGCTTTTCCAGTTGTCCCACATCTGTGTTTTGAATTGCACACCTGAACTACAAGCAGAACTAAGACCCACATTGAGGGGGGTCACTCAGTGCAGATGGTGCCTTGGACCTAGCTAGAGGAGCAAAAGACATGACAAAATATTGACACACCACCTACAGAACACTACAAATGTCTTCTCAGGTGCTCACCATCTTGATGGATTTATGTGAAGGCTTGCCCACACACCATGTTTGTTCCACCCAGCACATGAGCTGCTCTGCTTTAGCTGCACCGACTTTACAGCAGCCCAAGAGGCAGGAGGAGGACATCTCTGCAGTCATGGCTGGTCCTCCAGTCTGGGGGTGTATTCTGCAAGACAGCTCACCCAGCCTAGCTGCTACCCTGATTGAGTGGAGGTGTCAACCATAGCAGCAAGCTTTAAGGAGGGTTTTGTGGAGGACAGTGTTACAGATGACACTATGACAGGCTGCAAGCAGGGACGTATGCTTAAATATTAATCCACAGCAGCTATAATGCCAGCCCTGATCTGTTCCTTTCCTTTTTAAGAACTTAATATCAACAAGTAATTTGTTCCCTGGTTATACTGTTCTCCCACTTAGACCCTGTTGGGTTCATCTGGAGGATGTCAAGTGATGAAGAAGAGTGAAACTAAGCAAAGGGACCCAAGCTAACAGCCCTTAGCTGAAGCAAATGCTTCTTCTTTATATGCCACCTCTCCTCAAGCAGGGGAGATGATATCAGTTGTCATCTGGAAGGCCCTCCTGTCTGTAGTTGACATGCACTGTGAGGAGCAGGAAGGCATGGCCACTTACTCAGCTCTGGTGATTTTTGACTTCTAGGCTGTCTATCGGCCCAATCTTCAGACAGAAACCTGAAAAATATCTTCTCCGTATGTTTTAATTGCAGCTTAATCTGGGGCCTGTTGAAAGCTGGTGGGCTGTCCTGTATCTCACTGCCTTTTGCCTAAAACTCGGATCCTCTTTGTTCCTAATGGCTTTGTACAACCTGCTCAAACATCTCCCAGCAAACACAGGTGGAAAGGAATAAGTCAGACCAAGATTCCTTCCTCTGCCTTGCAGGAAGAGGTCTTCATACCTCCAGGGCATCCTTCAACCAGGACATCCACTGCTTTGTACCCACCTCTGCCACCTTTCTTGAAAAGCTTTCACATGAGTGCAGTCTTCTCTAAAATCATGCTCCTTGCTAGACTCATACCAGAATTTAACCAGAACCTCAGTGTGATTACCTCCCCAGTTAGCTGCATGCTGGCAAGGCATAATGGTTAATGGGACAGAACTAGAAAGAAGGATTAAATAAAGACCTGGAGCATAAGTCTTGAATGGGAAGTGAAAGCAGAAAGATGGAAACCATGAACTCAGGATATTGTAGGACGCACTACAAATGATGCTACAAGTAAGTTCCATCAGAACAAATGCTTATCTGTTTCAGGGTTTTGGCTGCCTCCTCATTACAGGTTAGTTTGGTCAGAACCATATTAAATAAAATATCAGAACTCTAGTATTGTGAGAAAGCGTGGATGCAGCGCCCAGGGGCAAGCAGTCCTGGTTGGGCTAAAACATTGCTGTAAGTGATAAGACCGTATGTACTGACACTGTCAAAGAAATGTAAAATGCTTCTTAGTTTGTACAGCATCACCACTGACCTCGCATCAGCATTCATGACTGGCCTGGTTAACAGCTGTGTATCTGTCTATTTACTAGCAATGGATAACCGGACAGAAATATCACACATTACCAACAGAGTGCTGAATTTTGTTCTCACACTCCTAAGTTTTATTTTTCAATATTTAGAATTGGGTTGGTT
Source organism: Falco naumanni (assembly GCF_017639655.2). Taxonomy (NCBI): domain Eukaryota; kingdom Metazoa; phylum Chordata; class Aves; order Falconiformes; family Falconidae; genus Falco; species Falco naumanni. The sequence continues at coordinate 32,286,595 of NC_054064.1, read as the reverse complement.
TTTGAGGCAAATTGTGGTAATTTTTAAATTGTAGATACAATTGTAGATACAATTTCTTCTACTCCAGGAGAAAACAGAGTATACAAATATAACAAGCATGCCATTTAAAGACATAACTGTAACAACCAAAATTTGAGGTTATCAAGTTTAGTGCTATTTTATGTTGAGACACATCAGATCTGAACTTAAGCATTGCTGAATTTGAGGCTGAAGCCCATGAATCCAGACCTGACCCCCACTACTGCTGCTCTTTCTAAGTCGGTTAATCCTTCACTTACACTCTTTCTGAAAAGTGAATGATGTTTATTTCCTTAGCTCATCAGAGAACTCTAAAGACTGATTTACAAAAAGAACATAGATCATTTTAAAAAATAAAATAATTACTTTGAATTTTTTGAGATGGTAGACACCATGCAGCTGCTGAGTTCTGGCCAAAACATATTCAGTGGGTTTTTTTGCAGGTTTTGCAGGAGTTGCTGGCATTTTCTTGTATTATGGTTCAAATGGATATGACAAAGGCTAGCAGCTGTTGTCATCAGCCCTGTCTCAGTTGCTGGAGTTCACTATGCTGTTTATAAAAATGAAAGAACAACCCAAACAAAACAATTCCTGTGGTTTTCTTCTTTCCAATTTCTAGCTTTCACTGTGAAGTGATCATCCAGAGAAGTATCCTTTTTGTACTAGTGAGTGCTAGCAAAAGCAATGTTTGCTCAAACCATACACAGGCCCACAAAATGAGAGCCTATATATTGCAATGTAAATTAGCCACACAGTGATTTAGGCAACAAGCCTGAAACCCCTAAAGATTTCAGGTCAAACGCTCCTTCTACTTCTAAAAATCGGTTTAATCTGAATTTATATCGGTGTCACTGAGATCCCGATTGGCACTTCTGATCTACCAGACAAGGGAAATTAGCCGTCTTATCGAGATAAATGGCCCTGATGTGGTCAGCACCAGACAGAGATGTAGCTGCTGAGAATGAAGGCAGCGGATGGGGAAACACAAGTCAAAGGAGCATAGATCCCTTGGGCTGCCAGAACTGGAGAGGCAGGAGGGGAAAATCAGTGTTTGGCTTAACGAAGGGCCCTCTTTCATTCTTTGTACCAGGGCACGTGCCACTGATGAAGCTGAGGGAAAAGGAAGAAGGTGGAGATTTTCAGAAGCTGCTGAGGTCCTATGGGAATAAAAGCCATTCAGGCTCCAAGGAGAATCCTTCAAATGTTTTTGTAGCACCCAAAATTGTGATCCAACAAATTGGATCCAACTGTGATTCCTCTGTTGCCTAATCTTGCTGCCTAGAATGTCTAAAACACGAAGGCATTTCAGTTTCCCTAAGCATTTACAGGACTGATTGCCTCTGCATGGAGGTGGAGGCTCTAACCCACCAAGACACAAAGCACTCCCCTTGCACTGTGTGGGTAGCTGGAGGACCTAAAGTAAGGCTGTGCATTTGGTGGTAAAGCAGGGCACCAAAATATTACATGCTGTAATTTGAACAGTATGATGCCTTTGTAGGTTTGGGTCTGAACCTTCTGGCTTTGTCTATTCAAATTCTGAGTAGAAAAAATAGTGAGGTAGGCTCCATCTGGAGTCATGGAGCCCTGTCAAAGCAGGACTGTTCAAAGAACAGACAGAGTAGTCTGGAAAGAAATGGGACTGGATGTCTGGGAGATTGATTTATCAGACACTCCTTGAGGTTTCCCTTACTGCTGTTCCTAAACCCCCCAGATGATATCTGAAGCTCTTTATCCCATAGTGAAATGTTTCAAATTACTATCAGGGCATGAATCCCAGTCAGCATTTAGTTGCTTGGAGGGAGACGGGAGGGAAAGGGTATTTGAAATACTGCACTTTGAAGCTTTGATGGAAAAGTTCCACAAAGAAAACCGCTGAGTGCCAAGAGAAGAAGCAATTTTCTTTATGGAGCAGCCTTGCAATGTCCAATTCTAACTCACACTCTTTATGGAGAATAAATACATACTCCACAAATTTTAATGACCACTCATATTTTTATTTCAGTAGCTTAAATATTTTTCTTTCAACTCTAGGAGGGGAAAGGGGCGGCGCATTTCATACTGCTATCCCCCAGATTTTCTGCTGTCTGATTTGGGCACTCCAGGAAGATTTTGCTGCATTACAAGCTGGAAGCACCAAGGAGTCCAGAGCAGTTCTCCTGAAGACAAGTACTGTTTGATGCCTTCTGCCCAATTAATCCAGCAATCAGATCCAGGTGAGCAGGTTCTTGGATCCATGCAGAGCCATTATTGACGTGAGTGGGATCCCTCAGCTGTGCCAGCCTTCACCACATCATTTCAGTTGCAGAACGAGGTTCCTTAGGCAAAGTGTTTTCAGTAAACGTGATCTGAGGCTAACCTAAATGCTACTTTAGTAGGGCTGGGGCTTTTTCCCTGCCAAAGGCTCTCAGTTGCTCTTGAAAGCTCAGAGAGCCCTGACGTCTTACAAAGGTGTTTCTAAAGCCCAGAATTTAGACTTGTTGGCCATCATGATATAATAATAATAATAATAGTAGTACCCCAGAAGTGGAGTGGTATGTGCAGGAAGCAGTATTTTTCAGACCTGATTTACCATAGGTGATCAGATACATGTTCATACAGAAAGCCCTGCTAGTGTTAATTGTGTATTATACTATAGCTGTTGGGTGTGAACTATGTTCACATGCACAGAGTATACCAAAAGTTCATTATTAAAGTTGCATAATGAAACAC